>NC_142848.1:34684087-34985945 GCF_061612785.1 Hesperophylax consimilis
TTGGCTTGAATAATTAATACCTTTTTAATCTGTTATTGCTTGCCTCAGTTGAAGTTTTCCAGTTGATGCGTTGAATACAATTAGTTTGTTTGTTTTGTTTACAGCTACACAAAGGCATCACTGATAGGCTCTATCATATTTGTTTTGGACAAGAAGACGGATCTCATCTCTGCGCCACATGCCCTGGTCTACTTTGGCATTGTGATCTTCTTTGTCTACTTCAAGGTAGGAATAACTGCTATTGTAATATAAAAGATTTACTCATTATACATGTTTTTATTCTCATGAACATCTAATTAAAAATAGCAACACACTAGCGTAGTCACATGAAAAATCACGGGTTAGAAAATCTAGTTTTAAAAATCTAAAAATTTAAACGGTAGAAATGCACATTTCAAATCTATTTATATAAAGTAGAATGTGTGTGGCAGGCAGGCAGCGTTCTTTAGTTTTTTTATACAAATCACAGTTTTATTTCGAGATAGATGAAATTTTGCACACTTGTCCTTCAAAACAAGATGAAGGTCCCCATTCCAACCCTTTAAAACAGAATTTTTATACATCGTTGAAATGAAATTAAATTTTGTGCACTTGATGTTCAAAATAAAACGAAAATTATTGCCTCGTACCTCTGACTTGGAAAAACTCTGCATAAAGCCAAACTTAGCTAATACCAGATAAGATGAAACCGATGTTTCAATATGATAACCAACTGTTTGTTATGTTGCAGTTGTCCTCGATTCTGCTGGGCATCCACGATCCCTTCATTCCCTTTGAGAACCTGTTCTGCGCACTGTTCTTCGGTGGCATCTGGGACTCGCTGGCTAAGCTCCTGGGCCGCGGACAGCCCAAGGAGGAGGCGAAGGACGCTAAGAAGACCAACTAGAATACTTCAGGTGACTGTTCATTACTCTTGAAAAGATAAATCCATAACACTTTCCCTTCTTTCGTTTGCGGCCTGTTAAAGATTTTCTTTCGAGCACCTGTTGTCCCCAAATTGAACAGAACCAGCCCAGAACACTTGATGTTAGCCAAAATGGTGTACCTTTTTGATGGCTTCAAGGAAAACCACATGATAACCTATTGATACATGATACCTGTATGATAACCTATACTACCCTATTCTTATTTCGATAACATTTTTTTTTTATTTAAAAAAAAATTGTATTATGTTCAAACATTGTTTTTTGTTTTTTTCCAGTTCGTGTCTGCTGCATATTCGACGAACCGAATGCTTTTGAAAATAACATTTTACAAAATGACATCAGCAGCAAACAGAATGAAAATATTTCCACAGATGTTAAAACCGCATAGTAGTATATTGCAGCGACCAAAATATTTTTACCTAGGAAAGCTAGTCAGTTAAGCAAATTTTCACTATTTTTGTTTTTAAGTTGTTTTGTCACAATTTTAATCGTTAATATCCTTTTGTTACCATTATGTATAAGTCTTTTATTATTTTTATTGTAGCATACAATTTAAATAAATTTTAATGATTTTACATTGATTATGTAAAGAAATATGTTTAAAATTCGATTATTATGATTTTATAAAATCTTACGTCAAAGATTAACATTTCATGTTATCACACTTTTCATTGTTATTTTATATTTCACAATGCAAGTTTTTTTATCACGTTTTAGTGTGGTCAAAAGATTTCTCTAATCTTTGTACACAGATTATAATATGCACCGCCATCTTTATTAATACAAGCCATGCTGTAAAAACTGCGCTGACTAGGTTTAGTACTAAAATCTACTAAACCCAGTGAAAAGAGGGTCTCTTTAATTGTTAGTGTAGCTTCTACAGCATGTCCTATATTAATAAAGATTGCGAACATCTCATCACATTTTGTTGTGAGTTTTTTTTTACTATATTGAACCAAAGAGATTCTAATAATGTGTTTATTTTAATCACAAGCACAAATACTACTACATTATTCACTGCAATAGTAGAAAAATCTAAATTAATTATTTTAATAATTATAGAGTAAATTCTTTTTTTTTACATTAAAAAATACTTGTAATTGAACGCAGTGGGTGCAGTTTAATAATGACTATTTTTTAAACAATAAATTTTTTCTTTTTCTGACATTTTACATAATGTCAAGAAATGAATTTACAAAGATTGTAAGTTGCAACTTCACACATCATTAATTTATTTATAAACATCCCTAGATTAATGATTATTTAAATGTTAAGTGTTTTTAAGTCCTTTTGCATGTAAATAAAGTTTTTTGACAGTTGTGTTTTAGATACTTATTTATAAATTACATGTCGAAAATAGATTAAGAACTTTAATAAATGACTGGTATTACAACATGTTGTTTTGTTCTTTTATACTGTGTAGTTTTACCACAGTTGGACCTATTATACATCGGGTGAGCATATTTGTAAATAAAAACGTAGATGTCATTTTACTGTCTGATGATAATTTTTATAATAACAATAATAATAATGTTTATTTCAGCTGGACAGAGCGGTGTGTGCAATGCTCTGCCTGTATCTGCAATGCTCTACCTTTATCAATTATGTAAAACAAAAATGTGTTTCTATCACATATCATCACTGATTACGCTTTACCTGTCGCGACAGGATCACGTGATACGCATTCTCTCTCCTCTGTTACCGTCCTGTTGGAATCAGACGGAGTGCGTATCACATGACCCGCAAGGCTGAACTATGATGAAATTTTCAACAACTTTTAAAAATAAAAAAAATTAAATGCTCAGGAATCTCTCTGGTTAAAATCCTTCAGGAGTGGGCTGTTACACCCTGTATATATAAAATCTCTTATTATTTTGGAAATTCTAGGAAAAGCAGTGTTATTTTTCAGTAAAGATAGCGGTATTGTGCCATAAAGTTGAGGTTATGTTAACTTTTAATAGGTATTTCAGCTGTGTTTCATTTTACGGCTAATGTTAAAATCATCTACATAGAAATATATAGGTAAAAACACCTACCAGAAAATTACATGAAATAAATGAAAATTCACATTGTTTGCATCATTACTAACGTGGGATTTTCAGGTTTGTAGAGATACAGAATCTATATATTTTTTAAACAGTTAATTTGATATTTCAAAGCTCAATAGCTCATGATGGAAATGATGATGTGACGAAGAGATTCCAGTAAAAGAGTTTTCTGCTTTGGACTATCTATGGAAGATTTGTGAAAAAGGTTATGTGTGTGGGTTTGTTCACAACAAATTCAAATCAGACTGTATTAGCCACACCCATTGTATTTTTTAACTAGCTTTTGATGTTAATGGATATATGGCTGGTCAGTGGCTGAGTTGGCATCACAACAGAATAAACATTTTCCGCTTACTGTGGTGGTAGTAGGAGATTTTCAAATATTATCGGGTTATTTATAATCCAGGAATGTTTGTATTTCTTTTTAAAGAAATATGATTTTATTCAATTTTTTCACTTAATAGCTCATGATAGATACAAGTTGTATGCTGTAAATGTTTGGGTCGACGTGGGAATTCCAGGCAGAAAAAGCTGTTCAAATTTTAATAGGCCAAAACTTGCTCTATATTTTTGCCGCCAAAAAGATTATTTTTCCCTTTTTACAAATTCCATTCTTACAGTCGCTGAATAAGACATGAATTGCTTCAAACACTTGTCGTTAATTTTATGTCGCAATATCTCAAGCACAGCACTCACAAAACACCCTTATCCTGGTAGATGAAAAGAATTATTGTATTAATATTGTTTCCAAAAAAGTGTGTTTCTAATTTTCTCTTATTTTAGACAATAAAAAAAAAAAACAGAACCAAAATTTCATCAGAATTCATAAGATTTGTAATTAGGCACTTAAATACCAATCTACTTGAGAATTTTAAATCATATATTTTATTTTTGCTTTGCTATGGTTGTCACAAAACTCGGTCAACATCAAGCATAAAAAATAAAACACGTGCTTAAAGTTTTATTTCAAAATACATATGTGCAGAGATGTGCAAAATGGGTACCCAAAACCATTTGAAATGCAAAATGGAAATGGGTCAAAACTTTTCCATTTGAAAATGCAAAATGGGTTTTAGAAAAGCATTTCAAATGCAAAATGCAAAATACCTATTTTCAAAATGCATTGAAAATGCAAAATGGTTTCTCAGGTCAAACAATTAAAATAATTATAGAATTTTTAAACAATTTTGTCATTTAATAATGGACATCAATGTAGAACAAACATATTACATGATGGTAAATCCAAAAATACCATGACTACAGATTATGAAACCACAAAAAATTTGCGCGGGACTAATGTTGCCAACGTAAAAACATAGAAACTTTTATCTAATATTTAATATTACAGCGTCATGGCCCCATGTTCAGTACCTATTTGAATTAGTATTTTTTGTAATGGAGCAACTTGACAAATGTAAATTATCTCTCATATCGAGGTTGAGGACCGACTGATATTTGGGGCTTATGAAAAAAAGATGAGTGGAGATAGTAGGAAGAATGTTGCAAAAAAGCATTTAAAATGGAAAATGCATTGAGAAAAGCATTTAAAATGCAAAATGCAAAATGGTTTTTAGAAAAGCATTTAAAATGCAAAATAGAAAATACCCATTTTGCATTTCCATTTGAAATGGATTTATTTGAAATAAAGCACATCTCTGCATATGTGACATTATAAAGTATCTGCTTCATATAAACAAACATATATTTTATTTTTTTAAATTTTAAACTATGGAATATTGGAATAATTTATTCAAAGTACGTCACTAGCTCAATAACATTTCTTTTCTCAAACATTCTTCACGTAGTTAGGTACCATAACATTGAAAAAAATTGAAAAAGAATGTTCAATAAACTTGACAATTTCACATTTAAAAAGTATTTTTACTGAACCATTAAAAAGGCCACCATCTTGAAACGGAAACAGAACGTAAAAACAAATTTACAGACCGACCAAATGATTCACTATGCTCAGTCAATTATTTGTATATCATTTATGAAAAGAAACACAATACTTGTACACCTGTCTGCTTATGTCTAGAAATGATTTAAATCAGTTAAGTCAGGGTCAATGTAATTGATATCAGGGTAAATAATTAAGTAACTTAATAAATAAATTTATAAAGTAAATGAATTAACTATTATTCAATTCTTAACTCTATTATTTAACTCAATTAATTATTATTATTATTATTTTTTTTTTTTTTTTTATATTAACTCCACACAGGAGGCCCTGAAGAAAATAAATTCCCTCAGGGCCTATGTCATCTTTGAGGATGCTGTGTGGAGGGTCTTTTTGTGGAGAGGAAGGAGTGAACATGGGTCTTGAAGAGTCCCATGTTGTAGGAGGGAGGAAACACAAAGGCCGGCAGTTCGTTCCACAGCCGAGCTGTTGAACTTAAGAACGAATCGTAGAAGCGACCCGTTCTCATGTGACGAATGTCAACCATGTACAAATGTTGGGCGCGCGTTTGGCGTGTATCCCGACTACGCACCGGTGCCGAAGGGATCAATGACGCTAGTTCCTCAGAGCATCTTCCATTGTAATACCGATAGAACAAGGACAGCATACCTACCTGACGCCTGTGCTCTAAAGATTGCAGTCCGTTTGTTAAAATTGGGGAATCTATCAAACGGACCGCCCGTTTCTGCACAGAGTCAAGGGTTTTTTTCAGGTATTTAGGGGCTCCGGACCAGAGATGGCTGCCAAATTCGACAGTAGGGCGCACTTGCGATCTGTACAGGGTCAGCAGTTGTGTACTATTAAAGTATATGCGGGCCCTGTACAGTACGCCCAGCTTCTGAGAGGCCAACTTTACTCTGGCTTCGATGGAGCCCCCATACCTGAGCTGGTCACTTATAGTTACACCAAGCATATCAATGGAAGGCCTGTTCGGAAGATTGCTTCCGTTGAAGGCGACTAGATTATCATTTAGATCCCTTTTAGACGTAATCAGACAGGATTGGGTCTTTGAAACATTAAATTCGACGAGATTATTTTACCCCAGGAGGAAATACTCTCGAGATAACCGTCCATTCTCTGCTTTAAAGCCCTCCGAGCCGTTGGAGTTTGTGTGCCCTTTGGGGGCTTGTCAAACAAAAAGCTATCATGAACTGTACTGTCATCCGCGTAACAATGAATCGGTGCGCATGTCAAAAGGTCATTGATGTGCAACAAAAACAAAGTCGGAGACAGAACCGATCCCTGTGGGACGCCAGCATTTATAGAGTGTGAGGATGAGGTGAAACCGTCAGCAACTGCCTGAATCGACCTATCCCTTAAAAAGTCAGCAATCCACGTGCACAGGGATGCGGGAAGTCCGTAAGAAGGCAATTTGTTGACAAGTCCTCGGTGCCATACCCGGTCAAAGGCCTTGGATATGTCTAGTGCGACCGTTTGGGTATCACCGTGACGTTCCAGGCACCGCCCCCAAACATGCGTCACATACGCGAGAAGATCACCGCACGAGCGGTTCCGCCGGAATCCGTATTGACGGTCGTTGATAATTTTGTTCTTCTCGAGGTATGTGAGCAGTTTGTCGTTGATCACACGTTCCATCACTTTGGACAGAACTGATGTGATCGCTATGGGGCGGTAGTTGACCGGGTTGGAGCGGTCACCTTTCTTGGGAATAGGCTGAATGACCGCTTTTTTTCAACCAGAGGGCACAGTGCCACACTTCAGGGATATTTTGAAGAGCTTTGTCAAAACTGGAACTATTTCCGCAGCACACCTCTGCAATACCAGGGCAGGTATTCCATCAGGTCCTCTAGTTTTGTTAACATCGAGCCCCCGTATAACGTGGAGTACATCCCGATGCCGGATCCTCAGCTTTTTCATATAGAAGCCGCAGTGAGGAACCGACGGCGGAATAGCACCCCCGTCGTCGAGGGTCGAGTTTTCCGCAAACATTTTCCCTAATAAGTTAGCCTTTTCGGTGGCGGTGTTTGCTAGTGAGCCGTCAGGTCTGGTAAGAGGTGGCAAACTGGGTTTGCAAAAATTCCGACCTATTGAGCCCGCAAGCGACCAGAATGCTCTGCTGCCATGCGGGCAGGCAGCCAGCTTTTTGCTGATCTGCAGGTCGTGTTCGATTTTTGACCTATTAATGATTCTCTTGCATTCCTTTGCCGATCTGCTTTCGGGCGTTCGAGATGTGTTGTAGGCTCGGTAAGCCGCGTTTTTTCGTCGAACTGCTTCGGAGCATTGTCGACTGAACCACGGCTTTGAGCCCACACCAGTTTCTTTAGTAGTCGATTGTATGAAGCCATCCATCGCCGATTTGATGACTTCACCAATCTCCTGGGCACATCTTGAAGGGTCCGAAGTCCGGAAACAAACAGCTGACCACGGAAAAGCATTAATAAACTAACAAAATTTATTGACTTACGAAATTAATGAATTAACTAACTAAGATAATGAATCAACTAACTAAGTCAATTAATTAACTAATTAAATTAATTAATTAACTAACTAAATTTATAAATTAACTAGCTTAATTAATTAATTATCATAATTTTAGAATTATTCTAATCGGAACCTAATTTTAATAAAATCAGAATAATTTTCAATCAATAATATTTATGGAGAAACTCTGAATTAAATGTAGGTAATGTGAAATATTTGAGAAACTAAAGATTGGGTTAAACATCATTTTGGCACTTACTATTTATATGTTTAAAACAAAAGTTATCCGTTTTAGGTAGGTACCTATATAGTTAATTTATTCATGATAATAAACCACTTTGATGAATGTATTATTGACATGTATAAATAATCAACCTAATAGTAGTTTATAATTGGCCCTACAGACCATTCAATTTGGTTGAGCGGTTGTGTCAATGAGGTTGAGTTAAGGTTAACTATTTGATCTAATCAACAATTAGCTTGTAACGGGTTATGGCAGGTTTTTAATGTTATCTTGACCTTCAAGCTCTTTTAAAACCTTGATTTTTATTGCAGACTTAAATTAGTGAAGGTATCACACCGATAATAAATGAGTACACGTATTCTATTCGTAATTCTATTTCATTTTTATGAAAACCACAAACATTCTCAGACTACGCATAACCTGACAATATTTGAATTTCTTTCTACTACCATAATAATGTAGGACTTAAAAGGTACCCAATACTTTGGACCGCTTGACTAACTAAAACTACAATACTGATCATTATCGGTTTGGTTCCTGCGTCTTCCTGCCCTTCTCAAGTAAGTAGTTTGACTGAGATATCCAGGTTTCTTCCGCACGATTAGAAGGCAACGAGATATTAACCAGCTGAAAATCTACGATTTATTTATTAGGCTTTCATGACAAAACATAACAAGAAAAGTTTTGATGGCTGAAAAAAAAATTTAAAAATTACCTCACTAATCCATCTACAAAAGGATGCTTTCGAGCATGCAAACTCGGTCATCCGGACGAATCGGCAATAGCCGATCAATTAATTGAAATCGGTCAATACTTTGGATTTCTTCCTGAATTTCTGGGAAGCCCTAAACATATCTAGTACTCCTAATAACGGAGCCATTATTGAAATCCACAAAAACTAGAGACTACGGGGTTCAGCTTTATAATTATTGGTGTCTGGTACTTGATGACTACACCAAAACTAAACGCCGAAAACCACATTGATTTAACTAATTGACTACAAAGATCATAACGTTGCTAATTTCAAAACATTTCAAAAAATTTCAAAACAAACCTACGATTAGCTGGTGTATTAGAGATTGCAATCGATCTGCTTACAGCAGATTATTGATTGATTAGAACAAAGGTTTTCTTTGAAGTTTGTTTGAAACAGTTACATAAATATATAAAAAAATTATATTTACATTACATGTATGTAATTACAAATTTGACTGATGCAGCATTCACGGAAGTATTCAATGTAGCATTGATTTAAAATAAAATTCATGTAGGTATATTCTCATCGCAAAAGATCAGCCAACCTTGAGGATATAAATATTCTGTTTATAAACTAAATAAAACATTACTCATGCCATTGATTTAAATTGGAAACTTATTGCTCAATAAAAGGTTACAGTCGGTTTTGATTGCTGAATCTCACCGATTGGTTAAAAACAAGGTAGGTATTTAATCATGGACGTACAGCATTGACTAATAACGGATTGCACTAAATTTACGAAATCATTTTAGATTATTTTTGCGTTTTACTTTTCTTGACATAAATTAGGCAAAAATTAATTTTACGAAAATGATGATTGCTAAAAGTATGTAAGAGTAAGGATGAAAGTATACTGAATGCCTTAGAAATGACATCCCTGAGGCGTGTGTGGCAAAACCATGTATGATCGTATGAGGAATGTGGAGATCCGTAAAGATCCGTGAGTAAAATTAAGAATGGGACGTTCAGATGGTTTGGGCATATAGAGCAGATGTATGAAGAAAGGAGTGTAAGGAGAATATTTGACGGAACTTTGAATAGTAGAAAAAGTCGGGAATTCCCAAGAAGACTTGGCACGATCAAGTGAATCAGATACTTGAGTTGGGCCATGGAAAGAGTCAGAATAATAAAAGAGTATGAATGAGACGATGTATGAATGTGAATGAGGCAAGGAATGTGTGCCAAGACCAAGTGAAACGCGGGAAAAGGCGTTACGGTTAGTTAGTTAGTCAGTCAGTGAGAACATACAAAAATATTTAAAAAAAAATCCATAAAAAATGTTTCCAATCTCTAAAATTTATTTGCCCCAATTGTTTTTACATAATGTAATTACCAATAGACTTATTATACTAATTTCGGTTGTCTGTGCTGTGCGTTAGTTAGTCCTGCGTGAAATCTGTTTCAATGGACACACTTTGCTTTGAATTTAAATGTAATTGTCAAAATTGAATCTGATTGAGTGGATGTGAAGAATTCAAACAAGCGATGAAGTAATTACCTATAATATAACAATTCATCAGAAAATTAATCTTATTCAGCCATTATCAAAATTTGATCTGATTTGTCAAAAATTCTGAGTATCCCGTGATTTTTCACGGGTATGAGTTGGTAACATAATTTCGTTCGATATTTTGAAATCATGTTTTCTGATGGAAAACAAATTTTCACATATATTTTAAAGATAAAACTGCAATATTTTCATTAAAATATTCTTGTTGCTACGCATCTTTTTGAAATATTGAATATTATGCTAAAGCAAAACTACAGTATATAATACATACGTTTTAGGCACATGGGTAGTAAATGAACTGATAGCTTTAATACACAACAAAATTTCCATGTAATTATTAGTCATACAGTTATACGATATGTAGTGTGTACGTTTTCAATGAAAATGATAATATTATTTTTTTAAACTTGTATCAATTCGTTCTTTTCCGTGATAGGTTGAAATTGACTACTACCTGACCTACTACCAGTGACATCTTGCGGCAGCTCTACTAAGCTTAAAGTTCGGATCGATTTTGGCTTGGCGCGTTTTCATTTTGGCCGCCAGTAAGTCAGTTCTCAGTTCAGTTCCTTGTCGGGTGTTCTGCCGGCGCTATCTGCCGTGAATAAATCGGAGTGATATTATCTGGTGCGCCCTGTCAGTAGTGTCAATGAAGCATGGAAACGAAATATGTTATAGCTCTCGATATAGGGACGTCTACAATCATTTGTCATGTGTATAATTCGCGCGCCGAGGCCGTGGGAAAAGCCACGGGATGTGTAAGTATTTAATATTTTTTCCGCGTAGGCCGTTACGCGTGTCATACACCCGTTTTCATTCATCTGACAGCTGCAGGGGTTGGAACAACGCAGCATTCTAATTTGATTTCATCCCCTGTTATGTTTTTTTTGCGAATCATCTATCATTGTTATATTATGATTGATGTTTTAGTTAATCTTAATTGGATTCGATATTTTAAAACAATAGGCTCGATTCTGCGAAACCTTATGTTTATCCACTGTAGGTTTGTTGCTCATATTGTAATTTAAATTTATTGTTTATTTGTTTATATTTAAATAATATTATATAGGCTGCTAGGCTCTGATTAAAGTAATATTTAGGTGAGCGGTAATCTCGAAAAGCTAAATATGTCGAGGCATTTTAAAATATTCTGGGGGTTGGACAATATTTTGCTCGTATTTTGATGAATTAATGACAGAACTTCGATAGGACTTTCATAGAACTTGAATAATAACTTTGAAATTTGATAAAAATTTCAAAATCTTACAACACGTCTTTAAATTTATCAATTAAGGAAAATTAACTTCCAATAATATTTTGAATTTTACTTTTTTACGTGAGGTAACCAACAGTATTAATTGATTTATTTTTGGAGTGGATTTTGGACAGCATTAAAGTATTCATCATCTGCCCTGATGTTGGATACTGTAATACTGTCCGAAATTTTTGCTAATGAAGGAGGTAGCGCAACACGGCATAGTACCTCAAAAATAAATCACTATAGTACCTACTTTCAGCTGTGAAAATCTGAAATCACATCTAACCTACATTTATTTAAGTTTAGTTTCAAATTAGAATATTAGATATATTATATTATATGCACATAAATTAAAACCAATTTAACTACTAGTTAATCCTTTTTTTAGTTTTATGTTTTATTTTATATGAATTCCGCACGAAAGGCCCAATGTAAGGCTGTAGGTAATGGGGAGGGGAACGAAATGGGAAATAGGAAGGTTGGGAAGTCTTGACTATTCAGATCTAGTCACCAAACACGAATAATTCCATTTCACGCGACGTTTCGATTCCGTTTGGTGATCATGCATCAGGGCGGTACTGAGAGATTTTCCACTCTAGAACGTGTTT
The DNA here is from genome assembly GCF_061612785.1 of Hesperophylax consimilis. Lineage (NCBI taxonomy): Eukaryota > Metazoa > Arthropoda > Insecta > Trichoptera > Limnephilidae > Hesperophylax > Hesperophylax consimilis. The sequence goes on from NC_142848.1 coordinate 34,695,841, forward strand.
AAAATATTCTTCAAATTATTTAAATTGATAATTTTTGAAAAAAAAAACCAAATTAATCCGGCCTACGCCAAAATTTGAACCCGCGACCTCCGGATTTGTAATCAAGAGCATTACCCTTATACCGCATAGTATAAATGAGGTGATTTCTCAAACAAAGAGGAGCTATACGTTTATGTATTTGTTGTAATATTTTCGTTTATTTATAAAACATTATGTTTTATTGTGATAAATATACTCACGCATCGTAAAATGTATAATTTTTATCCAAAAATATACTCAAATCAAAAAAACTGTCGTTGTGTGTATTATGGAGGGGGTTGTTATTAAGATTATCGAATAAGTAAATACGGTTATTTTAACATATATTTATTTAAATTTCGATTTTAAATTACATGTGTTTGAATTTGGATTTTAAAATAAATGTATTTGAATTTCTATTTTAACATACCTACATGTATTTAAAGTTAGCTATTCTGGGAAAACTTGTAACAATATTATCATGTTATATATATGAATAATAAGATACATTATCTGATAAACAGAAAACAATCGCAAAATAAACAATTTCTTTGTTTTTAAACGGATGTTTGACCAAAAGGCAGGAGAGTAATTTGCGCGCGGTTTTTTTCAAAAAAGCTTGGAATTTCCTGGCATACGACAGGTTAAATGTCGATTTTAAAATATGTGTATTTGAATTTCGATTATAATATACAAGTATTTAAATGTCAATTTTAAAATACATGTATTTGAATTACGATTTTGTTTTCTTGATTGAATGAATGAATGACCAAACGAGAGAACGAACGAACGAATGAAACCGAATCTTGAAAATGGAAATTAACTTGCTGAAACTCGGGAGATATACTCGTTGTCGATGTATTCTATCAAATTTTTGTTTTCTTGATTGAATGAATGAATGAACGAATGAAACGGAACTTTGAAGTGGAAATTAACTCGCTGAAACTCTGCAGATATACTCGTTGTCGATATATTCTATCAAATTTTTCTTTTCTTTATGAAGTGGAATTTAACTCGCAGATATACTCGTTGTCGATGTATTCTATCAAATTTTTGTTTTCTTAATGAATTATTGAACGAATGAAACGGAATCTTTGAAGTGGAAATTAACCCGCTGAAACTCAGCAGATATACTCGTTGTTGATGTATTCTATCATCTTTTGGTGACACTCACGTGCGCACATGCTCACACGCTTACACAATTCTCTGATATTGAATGCTTAATCAAAATTTACAGCTGTTTATATACGAAATAAATATCGGTACCATTAAATTAGGATTTGGCTCAAGTAATAGCGGTGTTTACTCATTTTAGTCAGTGCCCCGGGAGGAAGGTTCAATAGTCAGTCAAACCAAAACAAAAAATGTATATTTTTAAAAACATCAATCCATAAAAAAGATGTAATTATGGTAAAAAAAACTGTTTTTTACCTTATTTTTTTAATAACAACATAATTATCCACAAACATTTTTATAGTTAGAATTTTTCCTTGAACATAAAATCAATTGCACTATAAATAAATTTCTTAAATAGTGTATCATGCATGTAATCAATACATTATACGCCTGTCTGGAATCTAGGAGTCGAAAGATCCTGTATAAACTGGCGACATCAGTTTTCTTTCAAATCAGTGTCGTTGACACTTGGATTTTCTACGTAGTGGAAGATACTCTCAGTATCGCCCTAGTGTAAGATCACCACTCAGAATTCAGAATTGAAAAGTTGCCTGAAATGGCTTTGGCCCTGGTTTGGTGACCAGATCTAAATAGCCAGGTACTTCCCAACCTTCCTCTTCTCCATCTCCTTCCATCCACACTACCTTCAGCCTCACATCATGCAATTGGAAATGCCACAGTCTCACTTTCTCCAGAATATTGTTTTGAATAATTGTTTTCATCTTCTAATGACATAGGTTTGGTAATTTGCCGTTTTCCAGTAAAACAAAAACAAATCTTTAAACCGAAGACATTATAATACTCGTTCTTACTACATATGTATTACTTTTACTAATACCAGAATCTTCAGAAATAGGTCATCCAAATATCAATAATGCATTACCTACCAAAGTGCACAAGTATCTTTCTTTTAAAAATAAATTCTTTACAAGAAAATTTTACTGAAATAGTTTTGACGTTATATTTATCTACATATTTTCCTATCCAATAATAATTATTGTATAAAATATATATACCGTGTTTGACGCTCATACTACGAAACTTTGAGGGGTGGATTATTTATGATAATCTGGAAAAAATCATCCCGTAAAATCGTTTTTTTTCTACAATAAATCTATTTGAACTTCACTTTTGTTTTCGGTAATGAAAGAATGTAAATTTTGGAAGCTGAAATTAACCCACCTCCCGACATCATATCAAGCTAAAACTCCGCAGATAGACTCGTTGTCAATTAAAATGAACTTGGTGTTAATTATACATACAAGCGGACATACATCCATTTTTTCTGAAATCAGATGACATAACAGCAGTTAATGTATGAAATAAATGTCAATCAATCTTCTATCTTCTATCTTGTATCTTCTATCTTCTATCTTCTATCTTCTATCTTCTATCTTCTATCTTCTATCTTCTATCTTCTATCTTCTATCTTCTATCTTCTATCTTCTATCTTCTATCTTCTATCTTCTATCTTCTATCTTCTATCTTCTATCTTCTATCTTCTATCTTCTATCTTCTATCTTCTATCTTCTATCTTCTATCGTCTATCTTCTATCTTCTATCTTCTATCTTCTATCTTCTATCTTCTATCTTCTATCTTCTATCTTCTATCTTCTATCTTCTATCTTCTATCTTCTATCTTATGTCTTATGTCTTCTGTCTTCTGTCGTCTGTCTTCTGTCTTCTGTCTACTGTCTTATTTCTTTCTTCTGTCTTCTGTCTACTGTCGTCTGTCTTCTGTCTACTGTCTTCTTTCTTTCTTCTGTCTTCTGTCTTCTGTCTACTGTCTTCTGTCTACTGTCATCTGTCTTCTGTCTACTGTCTTCTTTCTTTCTTCTGTCTTCTGTATTATATCTTCTGTCTTCTGTCTTCTATTTTCTATCTTCTGTCTTTTGTCCTCTGTCTAATCAAAAAGTGTTTTTCCGTAAAATAATTAAATTAGCATCATCTATGAAGGAGTATATTATGAATTCTTTTTAGTATACCCTCAAGTATGCGGGAATACGTGCATGAATGTAAAATGATTATGTCAGTACCTACGTAACAAACTAAAGTGTTCATAATTATTACATTCCGCAGGCCAATGCTTTGTTTTTTGTTTGCATAACTATCTGAAGTGCTTATATTGCCTCCTCTCTTTTAACTAGATATCTATAAGTCGATATAATGTAGTTTTTTTATTAGTTTCAATGTGGTATACAGTAGAAAACCGTAGAAAAAGTTGGGGACGCCCGAGGGATACGTGACACGATCAAGTGAAACAAAAACTTATAAAAAGTAAACATAAAGTATTTATAATAATATTATTTCCACATTAAAAATATACCCTGTTTACGTTACGGGTGGAATTCTCGGAATATATTCGGTTTATGGGTGAAATTCCTAAAAATTAAAACTAGTTATTTTTATACTAACTTTGGGCCGGGGAATCCGAATCTGGAAGAATTAGGTGGCGGCAAGCAATATTAACTGAATTACACGACTTTAAAATTTCGACGCACAAACAATTTAACTGGCCATTTTGAACGCTTTCTGACAATAAAACTAGTTATCTTTATACATCTTTATACTAACTTTGGGCCGGGGAATCCGAATCCGAAAGAATTAGGTTGGGGCAAGCAATATAAACTGAAATACATGACTTAAAAATTTTAGATGCAAACAATATACAACGCCATGTCGATGCGTTTTTTTGACAATAAATCCATAGAAAAATAACCAAAGATATATAAAATTAAGTGTTGCTAGTAAGCAATAATATCAATAACGTAAAATAACATGTTTATAATTTCAGTAATATTTCTTATTCAAACAGTTAGATTTAGGTTTATTATCACGAAAGGTGAGTTTTTATGTCGGGGGAGACGAAAAAATATGCATTTTATATTTTAATTTTGCTAAAATTATTTCAATTACGTAAGTATTTCAGTTTTCAAGTAGTTTAGCGGCTACGCTAGGTTTGTGTAACATGGTTTGTGATAGAAAAGAAAGTGCCCCCTTCGTAGCGCCTACTCGCGTCAAGGCAAGAAAACATCCCAGTTTTCAAGTAGTTTAGCGGCTACGCTAGGTTTGTGTAACATGGTTTGTGATACAAAAGTGAATAAAATGTATCTGAATACTTTACGTAAATGAAATAATGTTAGCAAAATTAAAATATAAAATGCATATTTTTTCGTCTCCCCCGACATAAAAACTTACCTTTCGTGATAATAAACCAAAATCTAACTGTTTGAATATGAAATATTACTGAAATTATAAACATGTTATTTTACGTTATTGATATTATTGCTTACTAGCAACACTTAATTTTATATATCTTTGGTTATTTTTCTATGGATTTATTGTCAAAAAAACGCATCGACCATTGCGTTATATATTGTTTGCATCTAAAATTTTTAAGTCATGTATTTCAGTTTATATTGCTTGCCCCAACCTAATTCTTTCGGATTCGGATTCCCCGGCCCAAAGTTAGTATAAAGATGTATAAAGATAACTAGTTTTATTGTCAGAAAGCGTTCAAAATGGCCAGTTAAATTGTTTGTGCGTCGAAATTTTAAAGTCGTGTAATTCAGTTAATATTGCTTGCCGCCACCTAATTCTTCCAGATTCGGATTCCCCGGCCCAAAGTTAGTATAAAAATAACTAGTTTTAATTTTTAGGAATTTCACCCATAAACCGAAGCTTACCCGAATTCTCTAAACCATTCATAACCCTGAGCAACGAAGGGCACAGTCAGCTAGTTAAAAATAAAACACACATTCTAATAGTAAAAATTGTATTACTTCGTCAATTAAAGTAGATACACATAATAATTGATTAATTTGCTATGAATATGTATGCGTTTTTATTAATTTTAAATAATACAAAAAATATTTTGTACACGTTCCAGAGTGGTAGACACTTTCAGTTGTTGGTTGATGGGTAAGTATTGTGAATACGACTGCGTAATGTGTAATATTTTGTCTAGTTCAATGAACTAGAAAAATTATTTTCAAAATTGGAATTACTTATACCAGACAAGCAATAAAGTAGGTAAAAAAAATATTTTAAGAATTAATCATTCTTTATTTTAAATGCGTATGTATTTTGTTCAAATGTTTGCCAGATGCTTAAATGAATTAATAGAGTGAAGATGCGTTACTGATACAACGCGCGTTTGGTTTTCACTCAACTATTTCCAGTGGACATATTTAGCAACCCGTGCATATTATAATTCTTCATACCATGCTACATTTTTTTCCGATTAGTTTGATAATATAACGTGTCTTGTATTTTAATAATTAATTAGTTGGATAATATAACGTGTCTTGTATTTTAATAACATCATTCGATATATTATGTTGTAATTTTTAAATTTTTCCATTTTATCATTCGAAAGCTAAATTGGTTTTTTTGAAAAGCAATGATCTAGAGCAAGGCTGCCCAACCTTTTTAACAGTTGGGCGAAATTGACGATTTTGAATCACTGGCGGGCCACTGAATACCTGACGGTTCCTATTTCCATGGGGGGGGGTTGTTAGAGAATTTCTATAAAACATAATTCCCCACAAAAGAATTCAAAATGAGTGCTCCCCACAAAATATTTGATATCCATGGGGGGGGGGTTGTTACGGAACTTCGCTGAGAAAAAACCCAAAGACATCATATTTGATTCCCCACAACAATTTTTCGAATTCCATGGGGGGGGGGGGGTGGGTACAAGATGCCATGTCGGACGCATATCAAAAACCGGTGTATTTTTGTTAAAAAGTAAGTTCGACAGGTTAGATTTTTTCGTCGCTGATTCTCGTTCTGAGTAGCCTAAATAGCGATAAATCGCCGTCGTTGGCAACACTGGTGACCGCGCGCAAGCTGCATTGTTTGTTTTACCGCGGGCCCGCGACACTTTTTCAAATTGGCGGATTGGCGGGTTTTTTGAAAATGGTTCACGCGGGCCACTTATAATTCGTTCGCGGGCCACATTGTGGCCCGCGGGCCTGGGGTTGGGCAGCCTTGATCTAGAAGTTAATATTTTTTTTTATAAATACTTACTTAAAATTGATAGATATAATTATATTTTATCATTAACTACTAGCTGTACCCCGCCAGGCGTTGCCGAGGCTCAGTCTGTCTGTGCAGATAGAGAAATAATATCGCATGTTGCTTTTACGTCCTGATGCTGTTTAAAATAAAAAAAGGTTTTTACCTGTCACAGGTGAAATCCATATAATACAGGTTTGTAAAAACACCAGGGTTTTCGAATGCAAAGTTGTGTCAAAATTTAAAAGCAATTGGTAAAAAACTTTCAGAGATTAAAGATTTTGAACAAACGAAAATATAGAAGATATTGCTGTTGAGTTCCACCACGAATTAACCCCTTAGGGCCCGTTCCCACTTCCGTTTTCAAATCGGAGGCGGGTCCCGTTTTAAAAACGGATGCCCTAGTGGCTGTAGTGGATGTATGGAGCTGTTCACACTTGTCCGACATGATTTGAAAACGGATCCGACATTTTTTGTCGGATGGCTCGCCTACGCAGCGCGTCCGTTTTCAAATCGTGTCGGAACACGCTCGCTCATAGTGTTGTATGGAGCTGTTCACACTTGTCGTCCAGTCGTTCCGGCAGAGTCCCCGCCAAACCCCGACCCCTCCCCGCCCGCTCCCAGTCGCAAGGAAGCAGGCACGCTGGGTGCTTGTATTTGGTTATTTTGTTAAGTAAATAAATCAAAACTACAATAATGGATAAGGAAATAAATCCCGAAAATTTAATACCACTGGTCGAAGAAAGAGTATGGTAATATTTTATCTTTAACTAAATAAAAACAAAACACTTGGTGTACACAACTTTTGTACATCAAAATTTTTATTTTTATTTTTTTAAGTTTACTTTTTTTAAATTTAAAAGCTTTAATGAGATGCACGGAAGAGCGTATTAGTTTAATAAACACATAATATAAAATATTTGAGTTGTTATTGTTTTCTTACTTTAAAATATCGATAGCCTTTCTTCAGGACAAATGCACTTTCTCAATTTTGTATTTTGATATGTTAAGCTCTCTGAAACTCATTCCAGTAGATGGTTAAAGGAAGTGATAGACATTCTCTTAAGCCATTAAGCGCCCTTGAGGTGATTTTTCATGGTGAAAACGGCGCTATATAAATAATCCAACCATTATTATTCTAAAATAATTAAAGAACTTTAGTTCATCACTTCTCAACTCACCAATTAACACTTGGAAAATTCCTACAGAAAATCATTTGGCTATGATTGGGTGTACCCAAAATTTTCTTTTCACTTTTTTCCTTCTTTTTAATAAGTACAACATGACAACAAGAGCTTCATCGTCGTCCATTGCGCACCATTACTGAAGAATGAGCAAATAACATGTTTTTGTTGAATCGACAATTATTTTTTTTTCGTAGAGTATGGTCCGTTTTTAAAACGGATCCGTTTTTAAAACGAAAATAGTGTGAACAGGGCCATTGGCCATCCGTTTTTAAAACGGGACCCGCCTCCGATTTGAAAACGGAAGTGGGAACGGGCCCTTAAGCAATTATGTGAGATTTTTTTCAGACAAAAAACACCCGTATAGTATGTTTGGGAGATATAACTCCCAACATATTCAATTTAATTTATCGAAAAAATTGAATAAATAATAACGACGTTACCTACTTATCAAAATGAATAAAATAAAATTTTATGGGGGAAAGGAGTCATGAAGAGAATTCCGCGGATATTTTCTGACATGCGTCAAAAGATTGCTACTTTGCAGCATGTTATAAATATTATTATTTTTTTGGTAAACTAATTTTTTTTATTTTTTATGTGACACCTCACAAGAGTGTCCCTGCCTGTGCATTGTACAGACAGGGGAACTATGTCACCACCCGGTTGGGCGGCGTTGTGAGGCGGAATAAGGTAGGGGCTGTAGGAAGGGATTTGTTAATGCGGGGCTTGAAGAGGCTCGGATTATAGGAGGGAGGAAAAACAGATGCCGGTACCTCGTTCCACATACGAGCCGACTACACAAAAACGAGTCGTAAAAACAGCCCGTTCTCATGAAGCCAACGTCAACCGTGAACGGGTGTTCAGTTCGTGTCCGTCGAGTTTCGCGCACGTGCACCGGTGCATCAGGAATCAATGCTGCTAGCTCCTTGGAGCAGGCTCCATTGAAATACCTGTAGAACAGACACCGCATGCCTACATTGCGTCTATGCATTAGAGAAGGCAATCGGTCTGTTAACAACGGGTTGTCAATCAGACGGATCGCTCTCCTTTGCACAGATTCAAGCAGGTTTATCAAGTATTTTGGGGCACCAGCCCAAAGGTGGCTCCCAAATTCAATAGTTGGGCGGACTTGAGACGTGTACAGGGTCAGCAGCTGATCACTGTTGAAGAATCTCTTAGCCATGTACAAGACGCCCAACTTTTTGGAGGCCTGATTTACTCGGGCTTCTATGGATCCCCGATACTTGAGCTGGTCTAAAATATAAAATAATAATTCATATTTGACAAGTTCTCGTATTTCACCTAAAAATGTAGACAATTTGTCTCGACGCCATCTAGTAAGAGAGTTAGCACTTACAATGCCTTTCTCATATAAAATAAAGTTGGTTGTTTTCAGGTGAAAAAATATAACAAGCAGTAATTGTTGAATGAAACACTAGTATATATTGAATTATTTCGCGGATAAGAGATAAGCCGCCATAGCTCAGTGGTCAGAGCTGTCGACCGGAAATCGAAGGGACACGGGTTCGAGTCCCGTTGGCGTCATGTATCTTTTATCAGGAGATTTTTCAATGTGGATGAGTGTTTCAGGCGAATAATTATTGCTTGTAAAATAATTGTTACCATTTGTTATAAATATGTAACTGAACAAGTGACCACTAGACGGCCTCGTTGGCCTTCGTGGTTGAGTTTTTACGACCCTTGGCTACGAATCTGGAGGTCGCTGGTTAAAATCCCGGCGTGCGCAAGTAAATTTTTTATTGATATTTTTTTTTTTTTTTCAAAATTTATTTATTAATTTAAATGGTACTTATTTTTATTTGTGACACGTTCCAGAGTGGTAAATACTTTCATTATCGCCCCGGTGAATGACCACCGTTCACAATCGAAACGTTGCATGAAATGGCTATAGAATTGTTTTGTGACCAGATCTGAATAGCGAGGTACTTCCTTACTCTTCCCCCATTTCTTCACAACTACCTTCAGCGTCAATTGTAATTGTTTTTTTTTTATTCCAGAAAATTCTTTATGCGAAAATCACAAAAACAAATTGTTATGTAGTTTTAATTAAGTTTTTTAATGTGTGTACGGCACAATAGTCCCAACTGTTCGGAACCAAAGGGACTATGGCAACCGAAACGAGAGTTGAAGTTCATTCAACATTGTGTTTCTATTTCTAGCGTTCTGCGACATAGAAAGCCGATTCTTACTGGTCAATATCATTATATGAAATAGATGACGCACTCAAGGAGTAACTATTAATGGCTTCATATCTGAGATTGTAAATATACCTTCAGGTGTGCCCCAAGGATCTCACCTGGGACCGTTGCTGTTCACAATTTTCATCAACGACATTATAAAATGCTTTAATTATGCAAATATTCTACTCTTCGCTGACGATATGAAAATATTCTTTCCTATTAATTCTATTATTGACTGTTATAAATTACAAGAAGATCTATATAGACTTGATGACTACTGCATTATCAATCATCTCAACATGAACACCTCAAAATGTTATGTGATTACCTTCACTAGAAACAAAATAAAATTTGAACATAACTACTACATAGCCAGTCAAGTACTTAAAAAGGTTACACAAATTCGTGACCTAGGTGTTCTGCTTGACAGTAAACTTACATTCGAGGCGCATGTTGATATGATTGTGAAGAAAGCCCTTAGAATGTTAGGATTCTTATTCCGTATTGGAAAAGAATTCAATAATATTCAAACACTTAAAATATTGTATTTTTCTTATGTTCGTAGTCATCTTGAATTTGCTTCTCAGATATGGAATCCTCCATATAACATTTATGTAAAGCGCATTGAAGCCATCCAAAAAAAAATTGTCAATCATTTAAATTTTAAGATGAATATTGGTAACCACGGGATTAACAGCTCGATGGAATATTATGGACTAATACCATTAAAAACTAGAAGAGACTCCGCAGATATAATATTTCTCTATAAAATTATCAGTGGCCTTATTGATTGTTCGCCCCTTTTGTCTGAGATTAATTTTAGAGTCCCGAGCTTTAGAACTAGAGATAAGTCACTTTTTCATCTTCAAAAATGCTCTACTAATCTCAGACAACACGCTTTTATTTTCAGAGCTTGTACCCTATACAATAAGAATTTTAATTATATTGACATATTTTCGTGTAGTTTAGGAACATTTAAAAAAGATACCTTAGCTATTATTAAATAATAATTAATAACATACTGCAAGTTATCATGTTGTTGATATGAACCCTGTCCAGTTACAAGTGACTCATTTTATAAACATCTGTTCAGTTTAGTTGTAGGTATATACATATATTGGTGATTATTGGTGTTGTGTGAGGATAAAATTGTTATATTGTAATTTACTTGTGTTCTTATATCCGATGTTATGTTTACTTTATTTAGTATTTAGTATTTTCTGTAAATATTTTTTGCCCACGGGTACTGGACCCTTAGTTTGTTATTATAATTAATTTTTTAAGTGAAAACCTATCATTAGATATTATTTGTATTTTTTATAAGTTAATTATTTAAAGATGTAAAAAATCTGTTGGTTTTCCTAAATAAACAAAACAAGATCATGGAATAGACGAGGTGGCAAAGCGCACAGTGTGAATTTCGCGTTGTTTTGGGAACTTTTTGGTTATTTGAAAAAAAAATGACGGACGTCGTTTGATGTGTGACGGCGTTAGGTATACATATTACGAATTTTTAATTTTTTTTATTGCAATGTTAAATTATTTAAAAAATCTTTAAAAGAATGCGGCGTTTTCGACTTGAAGTTATCTGCGTGGCGTTTTATGGCTAATCAATCTTGTCAAAACCATATACATAGATATAATTTAGAATGTTTAATATACAACTTTCTAACTTTTAAAATAACATTATGGAAATTCGCATTTCACCCCAAATGAGAAAAAAAAACAACGTGAAAATTCACTATATTGCATATGCCAAGTTTTCAGATCTTCTAAGTCGTGGTTTTTGCGCCCTTCTATTCCTAACTTGTTCCATGGTCGTCCGCCCAGTGACTAGACATTTGTGCTTGGATAGGTGACCAGCTATTATATACATCATAACTATTTTATCTATTTTTGCATCTAATCGTTGTCCAGTGTCGTTGAAGCGATAATTGAATTGCCACCTTGAAAAGCTTCTGTTTGAGGATTAATTTGAATAGCCAGGTTCTGCGGACAAATTCTCTTTAGTCTCACAACGTTCCCCAATATGACACTATCAAGCGAATCAAATACAAGAGTCAGAACAACAGAAGAATGTATACAGAAGATTTGGATGATGCGAGAAGTTTTGTGTTTCAACCTTTTCGCCTAATCCTGCAGAAATGGCGCTATAGTTAGTTCCTGTTGTGTCCGAGGTTTTCTCACAAACGCTCTTATTAAATAAAACTCCTTCTTTAAAGAAACACTTGGACTTTTTATTGTGATGAATTGACAATGGGCTCTGATATATTAACTAGCAGGTGGTTGGAATAATCTGGACCCCGACCTTGAGGTTCTCTCCTTATTTATTATTCTTGATAGTAAATGCCATCTATGGGTAAACTTGTTGACAACTGAGAGTGCCGTCTATGGGTCTTACATTAATAACAAGGATATCACAGTTACTATCCCACTTGATCTGGTCAGATGAGGTTATTTTAATATTGTGAACATAAATATTTATTACATGCATTATTTTTAATGTCGTCATTTATTCCAGGTGAAACTACACTTTCCGGAAACAGGATATGTGGAAATAGTGCCGGACGAATTGTGGAATACCATTTTAGAAGTTCTGAGGAATGCCATTAAAGGTAAGAAAAAACTATTTTTTAACCGTAAAACGTGCATTGTTTGCGAACAAATTATATAATTTTAAGGAAAAAAATGCCAACCTTTGTTCGACGCAACGTGAAGGTATTGTATTCTGAAACAATAACGATATCCAAAATTGGAATTTAAGGAAAAAACAATAATAACCATACTTTTTTGTTAACAATAATAACATTTAACCCCTCATTGAATACAATGTTAAGTTGAAACGTAAATAATCCACAATCAAAATTAAAAAAATTTATACAAAGCAATTTTTAAAGAAATTATCTTCACAGAGAGGTCATAAGAAAAATAATTTTGTGAAATCGTGATAGTAAATAAACTAAAAGTTACATTTGTACTGCTTACCAAACAAAGCGTTAAAAAATAAACTGCACTAAAAAAATATGTTTAAAATTTTAACGCACACCATTTTTTGTAATTAGTACCTACATATCTGTGTTTAAAGTATTAAAATATCATAATCAAATATATACCATATCTAGCGCTCAGTTGTACGTCATTTTTTCTTAAACTTTCCCAAACAATTAGTAACAATTCAACTAATAAGAATTAACAAACATAAAGCAGCATTTCATATTAACCATATAATTAAATGGTTGAACGCCGAGAGCGGTGTCGCGTCAAATCATTAAAATTCGCCACTGTGCGATGTTACCGGTATAATACCTGATTTACACGATACTTTTTTCTCACTGATCCCCATATCGGGACCCATACGAAAAAATTTCGCTTTACACAATTTTATTTTAATAAATCAAACATTCACGGGTTACGAATAACCTGACAATGAAAATCACCTACTACCACCACAGTAAGCGGAAAATGTTGCTTGTATTGTGATGGAGGATTTATCCAACCGAGGAATTGAACCAATACGCCTGGGTGGGAGCCAAAAGCGATGTCAACTCAGCCACCGACCGGTCAATTATTATTTTCATACTTACGATTCCTTACAGATAGTTGCAATTAGAGAAGAAATAATATTTTAAGACGGTAATAAATCGTCAAAAAATGGCAACCCTTGAACATAACCGTAGGCCACAATTATGAAAGCACTTGTCCAATCGGGGTTTTTATTTACCCGTTCGTCTTTGAACCTTTATCATAAAGATTTTTATATGTACCTATGCCCTGGCAAAACTTCCTACCAGATTATGGTATCTTGATCGGTACAATATTCGTATAATATATAAACTACCAAAACATAGCGGCGCAGATGCCAAAGCAATAAAACTCTATCCCTCAAAACCCTATCTCTATTAATTAATTAAAAAGTATGTTACAATATCAAGTTAACACACATATATATTCAGTTATTCTATGAGTTAACAGTATGTATGTAAAGTTCTCGTTTATTATATCCTCAAAAAAAATGTCCAATCATCAAATATACACGCGAATTTACAATACGTAACAGTAATACACATTCTCAATCAGTAATAAATAAATATTGTAGTTAATAATTAAACTTTTTATTAAGTAATATTTTAAATATAAAACTGAATAAAATGCAACATTTTCACGTAATATACGTAAATCAATGAGAGATGGCAGATGTCAAATAATGTCCGCCATCTTAAATTGTACGAACATAGGTAATACCAACACACGTCACTCACGGTAGCAACTGAATAAATTGAACTCGTCCCTTTTTTTCATCCCGATTATACAAACTGGTTGAAAAAAGGTGTCATGTAAAACGGTCATTACCCATGTACGCTTCCCAAATTGATTGATACAATACAAAAAGGGTCAGTTTTTTAAAGTTACTTTGGGTACATTTTTTAAAGCAATTTTAGCTTTATTCAAATGTTATTATAATAACTTCAGTCCAAAATTTCGCCTGAATGATGTTTATAATCGATTTCGATTTTTTTTAAAATATATATTAACCCCACATAGGAGGCCCTGAGCCTATGTCATATGTCATCTTTGGGGATGCTGTGTGGGGGGTCTTTATAAAAAAGTGAAGGGGAGAAAGTTCAGGGAAGGAAAATGTATGAGGGGTGGCTAGGAATCTAGGGATCAGTGTACAGGAGTGACGGACGAATGATATATCCCTCCCACTGCGACGCAAGGGGATGGGTCGAGAGAGACCAGTTGGAGATATCAAATGTCTTCCGATCCGGCCCGCCACGCAGCTGGTGGTTGATAAACTAGAAAACAGAAAAATAATGTTTTCACCAGAACTTCATCTTTTCATCAAGTTCTTACGAAAATATTTCAACTAAAGCAGATGTTTTGGGGACAAATTCTAAACCGTCATTGGAAAACACAAAGGCTTATCTAACTTGACTTTGAATAATTGTTTTTTTTTAAGTTTATCCTCATGACTAGTTTTGGGTCACGAGTCAACTACCGAGTGTTAAAACAATAACTAATCTAACATTAACAATGTTCTTAAAGTTTTTTTTATTAGATAAACATCACAAAACTCTTATTGTCTTTGTAACATGCAGTAAATCATGTAAAAGTCCGTCAGGGCGTTTGTAATTAATTTTTAAATATTGTAATTTCGCGGGTTTAATTCCAGTCGGCGGTATTTATTTTTACTCTGGAGATATTTTCAATTTGTATGGATATTTCAAACGACTAATTGTTGCTTATAATATTGTTTTGTCCTTTGTGCTATGCATAAAAACCTTGTCTTCTAAACATTAGTTTATCATTAAAAAAAAATAATAACCAAACGACTCTATAATGTACCTAAACCTATTACTATATCAGCACAAAGACAATTCACCTATCTAGCTCCCAAAACCTTCAACCTTTTTCCTGATATCCTAAGAAAAGAAACTTCACTCCATACTTTCAAAACAACAAATAACTCTATGGATCCTAACATCTGTAATACATTTCAATTACAACACCCATACATTCTACACTTTATCCCCCTAATCTCCCTCCAAACATCTCTCACATTCCCCAATTGACTTGATTCATATAAAATATAATATTTATCAATGTTTAATTAATTATTAAGTTATTATTTGTCTCATTAAATATGAACTAAATCGGAATTGTGTAATTTACTATTATGTTAATTATGAAATCTGTAAACTTCACATGCCATAACACAGGGTCATCCCTAGCATGGCAATTGAAATAACATTAAAAATGTATCATCCAATGTTGAAATAAATAAAACACAGTCATTCGCGGGAAAACTGACGTACATGACGCGCATGCGCGTAGGTCTGAAAAATGCAATGTTGCTATTGGTAATAATTCCAACTTAACAGTGTACAATTTAAACAAAAAAAACACCGTTTAACGAATGTGAAGTGGTTTTTCTTTAGTAATGCTGGTGATATTTCCATCACTAGGTGTCTTAATATGTTTTGACGGAAAGCACGTCAGTCATAAATTAGGACAACTTGTGTTTGTCTACGAGACACTTATAGTAATGGACCAAAAATGATTGTAGTTACGTATTTGTTTAATTTTGGGACTAATTTTCACGGTCAACGCCAATCAACCCAACGCACAGTGGCGGTTTTTGACGATTTGGCGCGACACAGCTCTCGGCATTCAACCATTTAGTAGTTATTTGTTGTCACATGAATTGTTACTTTATTTGTGGTAACTCTTATTGATTGAAATGTTGTTAATTAATGCTTTGAAATAGTTTTATGGAAACGTGTAACTTGTGCGCTAGGTATTGTATATTATTGATTATAATTGTACAATACTTCAAAGACAGATTATAAAAATACACAATATAGCACGTACTTGAAAAATGTTTTCAGCTATTGTTTTTTGTTTTTATTTTATGATAAGTAAATAAAAAAAAACCTAATTCCGAAGAACTAAATACCGCAGCGTAAATGCCCGCCCAATATATTTCTGTTCTGTGACTGATTACAAAGTAGTTAAGTGATTAAGATGATTTTTAATGTCGGTGGTTAATTGAGAATCCATTAGTAAAAACTATTTCTGGAACGAGCCAACGTCGCGCCAGCGTTCAAACTTTCGCCACTGTGCAACGGACCTAATAATAATTAACAAAATGAAATAATTTTTTTTTGTTTTAAAACCACGAGTTTTTAATAATTTTTTGAAGCGACCGGTTTCACTTTACTCAAGCATCAAAAATTATTTTATATAAAAATTATTTTATTTCATTTTAAATATGTCAAACCACAAAGTGATTGCTTTCTACAATAATAATAATTAACAACACTACGAATGGTGTGTGTAAGCTTAACAACATGCTCGACAACTGATCACAATTTTGATCTAAAGCTGAAACGGACCGATAATAGGCATTTAAAGAAGTCGATTTGATGGACATAAAATTTCAGAGTGGAAGATACTCTCAGTATCGCCCTGATGTAACCACCACCAAACCACCATGCATAATTAAAAAGTTGGTTGAAACGACTTTAGCCATGTTTGGTGACTAGATCTGAATATCTAGGTGCTCCCCACCTTCCTTTTCCCCATCTCTTTCCCTTCCCCACTACCTGCAGCCTCACAACATACATCGGTTGGAGATGTCATGGTCTCACTAATAACCCAACCTTCGATGGCATTTTTTGTCAACTTTTTAAAGCATTTTTTTTATTCATCTTATCGGATTGACAGATTGCACAAGATCATAATTACGAAAAATTCCCATTTATCTTGGGATCAAATTTCATGGACAATGCCAATGTTCCTGTAAACAAGCGTCACCAAATCAAATAAAACATTTGAGGTATGTATTTCGCGAACCATTTCAAAGTGTTGAAATCCACAGAGAGACATAAAAAAATTGTCCGGCCAAGCCGGGTAACAAGGCTAGATTTTTTTACATTAACTGGACACAACAGGAAATTATTTCCCTCGGGGCCCATGTTATCTTAGGGGGAACTATGTGAAGACATTTTTTAAAGTATAATATTTTCAATACATTATTGCCAATGTGTTTAATAAAACTCATTTGGAGAACGACAATTATACCATTAAAACAAAATTATTTTTACATAAGAATACGAATTTAAAAGGGAATTCAATGAAAACTGTACATGGATTTTAAAACAGACTAGACAGACTTAGCACAGTTTATTGAAAAATATACAGAAGTTAGAGAGTTCCAAAGAAAGATTGTTTCCCTGGTTAATAATAAATAATAAATAAATAAAACTGCCGAGGAAATGTCTTTTACGAGCTTTTGCCAATATTTTTTGTTTTGTTACTTGAAGTTTTAGGTTACTAAGTAATGCGTTGTATTGCATATATGCGATATATTGTAAGGAACCGTCGTCCCACGGGTCATGGGTGTTATAAGATCCTGAACTCCCCTGCGGACCGTTACTTTACCATAACGAGCGTAATTTTTTGCGAAGGGTCCTACAGCAAGGGTTAATGTCCGTTGCTTACCGACCCGTGGGACAACAGGCTTATTTTCAAATTTAGTCATGTGAGTAGACGACGACAAGTATATTTGAATTTTTGATCGTGTTTTATGCTGGTGTACGTCGAATTAGGCTAGTTTGGTGTTAGGGTGGAGGAGTGTTGAATTACTTGTAGAATGGCAGTTGGCAAGTAAAGGATGATAGGAAGTTATCTTAAGTATCTGTGTCAGTGTGTCCGTGAGTAAGTATGAATTCATCCCTCCCACGGCGGGACAAAGCGTTGGGCGAGAGAGTCCTGATGTAGAAGTCAAAGGGTATCCCTGAACCGGCCTCTCCCGATACGGCATCCACGCAGCTGATGGGCAGATGGTTTCGCCACCAAGTGCTAGAAAACCTCATCCCATAAAAACGCTAAGTCACCAAACATAGCTACCGCTTGGAGTTATCTATGGCAAAGGTGTTAGTTATCCAATGAATGATTCTCGGAGCCCCTGGTACCCGTACACGCCTCTGAAGTTGAATTGAAGTTGAGCTGTAAATAAATAACAATGAACGAAAAAATTAACATAACAATGCCAAATCCAGCTGTTATCCTTTATGCACTTTGAAAAGATTTTATTATTTTTATTTGGACTCGACTTCAGACCAACGTGCAGGTATTTTAAGGTTCATAGGTCCAAAAGGCTCTTTAGAAAACAGGCTTTTACCAACTTTAAACAAAACATGTTGTTTTTCCTTTTTACCTGTATTCATAATAAAACAATTCTTTACACACAAAAAGATACAACCTTCGACAAATATTAATTATTCGCAATATTTGAACTTTGCGTCAAAGAGATCGCGCGAAAATGTTTAATTTTCACTTAAGCATATTTATTTGGCATGTTCACACCTATGGTTCTTCTTCACTATCATTTTGCATGTAATTTGTTGCGTGAATTTTTTTCTTTAAATACATAACAACGGCGTACAAAAATGCATAACAATGTTTGTTCAAATATTGTATTCTTATGTAGGTTAAAGTTGAAGGCGCCTTTTGAGGTGATGTTACAAAAAATGAGAAAAATATTATTGTAGAAATCGTCACATTATTTCTTATCGCCCAGATAAGGTAAGGTTAACGCATGGAAAGTGAGAATCGTAAGGTTCGGTTAACGTATGGAAAGTGAGAATCATACTATTAGTGTTTATTCTTGGTAAGTTGGAAAGTTGTATTTTGGAATATTGAGTGAAAGGGCATGGTATGACTGTATGACCGAAAACAAAGGATAAGAGACGCAAGGTGCTCTCGTGCTCGTTCAATCTTCCTTTTTTGTGAGAAACCGCTTAAAGGTCCCAACTGCTCCCAACCGTCTGGAGCCAATGAGACTATGGCATAGTTAGTGTAGGTGGATAGTGGGGAGGGGAAGGTCGGGAAGTACCTGGCTATTCAAATCTGATCAACAAGCACGGCCAAACTATTTCTCGCAACGTTTAATTCTGAATGGTGGTCTTAAACCAGGGCGATACTGAGAGTATCTTACTCTCTGGTACGTGCCGCAAATATACTACATATTATTTTAAATGAGTAAATTGTGAAATAACATAAATGATCAAATAAAATTATTTTCTTGCGCACGCCGGATCTTGAACCCGCAACCTCTGGCTTTCTAGACGAGAGCCTTACCCCTCGACCAAGGATGCCATCATTTCCATTAAAATATTTAAAAATACATCTTTGTATCGGTATTTTGAAGGCGTTTTTTATTTCCTATCCTTGAAAAGTAAGCCCACAAATTTCCGGTATAAACGAAAAATACGTGTTTATCGGAAAACCCTGCATTCGGAATAAAATTCGGAACAGAAAACCCTCTGCAGGTATACATTGAACGTTACCTTGTACGCAGATTTCTACAATGAAAATTACTTACATATTTATAGATATTATGTTATCGTTGTAGATTTCACTTTTCGACTAATCCGCTCTCAAAAAAAAATCACAAATTTTATGATTAAAAATTCAAGTAGCGGCTTTTGTCAACCAACTATCGATATCATTTTCTGGCCGTGCTCGCAAATACCGCTAACTGACCATAGATGACGTATTTCGTCATAATCGTATAGACATATGGCTTTATCAATCTTCCATGGCAGACCTCTACATAGGTAGGTATCATTTTACTGCAATGGACTATGATTACGTTGCAGTTTGCAACCTCTGTTATTATACCCACATTCTAAGCTATTATTTAAAAAAAATATATACTGTTAGCTTGTGAAAATTAATGGCCTATGACAAGTACTCTTTCTGCGTAATCACCGATAACTTCTTCCAATCAACTTGGGTTGTAATGAAAGCCAATTAGACCTCGACACATTAAGGACCATTGACACTACATTGGTAAAGGGTACATAGTACTAAATAGGCACTTACATAAGTTAGTACTAAATTAATTTTTATACTGTTGGGGATATGTAAGGATATTGATATGTGAAATCGAATATCTTAGGGCAGCAATGTGTAGATTGTAAATTGCTTCCGTGGTCGATCCTTGTCACGGGTTCCAGTGGTCGCTAATTCGATACCCGACGCTTGTCTGCAAATTTTTATGAAAAACAGGTTGTATCAGCACGTAATCCGGCAGTTTGACGGCCTTCAAGGTCGAGAGGCAGAAAAAATTCACATTTTAATAATAAAGTATAGTCTATTTGCGGAAGCCCGGTTTTAGTAACCAGATCTGAATAGCCAGGTGTTTTCCTAAATCCTCTCCCCATCTCATTTTCTTCCCGAATATCTTCAGCCTTACAACATACCCTGATCGGGGATGCCATAGTCTAACTGGCTCCAGACGGTTGGGAGCAGTTGGGACTCTTGTGCAATTTCACATTAAAAAATATAAAAAGACTAAAACCATCGATTGCTTATAAGGATTTTGCAATATAAGGAATATATTAAACAGGGTGTATCGGCACGTACCCGACAAACTTTAACCAGCTATTCCTTAGCATATTTGAAGTAAAAAATCTTATGTGCACTTTGCTGTCCGGTAACGTTTTTTTTTAATAAAAAATTTACTATTCATATTTTCACCACATGTCACCACTGTTTTATCCTTAGTCAAAGTTTGAAAACCCACCTGGCAATATTTTATTCGAATTCCGTTGAATAATGCACGTGTGTACCTATATTGGCGCACTTTTACAATCACAACGAAATGGCACGGCACCATTCGTCTCATTTTTAACTATTATTATTTAGTGTGTGCGAAAGAGCGAAGACGCTTTTCGACATACTTGCTTATAACAGCTGTTGAACACGAAAAGCCAATGCCAATGACAGTGATGTAGTGTGGAAATTTTTTTTTGTTTGTTTTTAATTGAAAAAAAAATGCTACCGGACAGCAAAGTGCCGATGACATTTTTTACTCCAAATGTGCTAAGGAATAGCTGGTTAAAGTTTGTCGGGTTAGTGCCGATACACCCTGTATATCATAGCGATCGCTTCGCGGCTATATCACTCGCTCTCGTTTATGCCAAAGCTGAAATGAGGGGGAAAGATATATATATTCCTTACGTAAGTATAAATAACGGGAATCTGTCTCCTGGGCTTATTTGTAGTAAAAAACGTAGATGTAATTTTTTCATATGAAACAGATACTTTGTGATGTGACATTATAATTAATGCCGTACAACCGTAGCTTCTTCAGGGCTGTATAATAGTGTATTCAAATCCAAAATCCACCACTCTCTTCCCAAACCCCTACCAACTCCTCCATTGTAGCTGTGATACTTGTAGATTGTAGATTTTAAAACAGTATTATAGCTCGACGAAGCTACGTTTATACACGGAGAAAATTTAATGATACGAAATATTGTTGTATTATTAAAAATCTGTAAAAATTATTCATTTTCCTGTTAAAAACGGGAGTGGAGGCCTTTAGCGAATGATTTGACAAATTTCATAACAAACTATCGTAAAGCGCGAATCTGTTATGAGGAAGTCGGAACACCTCCGTTGAACATGTCATATATTCTGAATGACTAATATATCATTAGAAATAATAAGTCATAGAGTCATTTTTAACAGTATCTTGACAAAAAAGCCGTACTCATTTTTCTCCGTGTAGCGAAACCTCCTTGTAGGTAGGCATTAAGTTTAAAATATAGAAGTTGTGGTACTAAGTTATTGTTTTATTTTAAATTAAACGATTTCGTTTCGATATATATTGCATTAGCCTTCAGTGATTATTTATATTGTTTAAATCCCAGTTGGTTGGCTTTCTTTTCGTTGTTATGTTTGTATGACATTTTCCAACATTGCGAAATACGTAGCTGCAGACAAAATCAGTATTTACCTGCCTGGTTTCACAAAGGTAAATACTTAACCATAGGATTGCTTTCAAATTACCCTGTACTAATATGATTTCACGCCTTTGACAATCGGAGCACCTAGTTGAATGTTAAACAGAGATATAAATCGACAGAAGTGTATTTTGGACGTGTCGGTGTGACCGAAGTAAGCTAAATTTTTACCTTTCTTTTATTGAAAATTGTAAAAAAATTTAAATATCGACAATATTTCTTGGACAATTGAACAATAAGGAACTTAAAACATTTTTAAAAAATCAATAACTATTGAACCCCGCAATGCTACGCTACAGCTCATAAACTTCCTCAGGCGTTTTCGACTTCTTTTAACATTTTTTGTTACTACTGAATACCACAATTTTTTTATTTATTTATTTATTTAAATCGAATGTTTACATTTATTTTAGTTTGCACATTAGTATTATATAGCCAAAATAAAACCAATTATGGATTTCCTCCTTGTGATTTTACCTCCTCTGAGACAGCACAATAAGAAAGGAATATGAATTCAAAAATTTATATACAACAAAAGATTATATAAAATGAAAACTTACAAAACAACACATTTATAGCCATGGAGAGAGGTTGTAGAGATAAATCAAATCATAATATAAATATAAACAATAGAGACATAACATTATTCACAAATCATCAGAGAAATATTATTTTATGGACCTCTTGTATTTGGTAAGATCGCAACTGAAAATATCAACCTTGGATAATACGCTATTGTAATTATTGCATAGTCTATTTAGGCAAGAATTCTGCTCAGAGTTCGTTTTGCATTGATCCACCCTGAACAGGACAGAAGAGCGTGTTGAACGCGCAGGTACATTGAATTGAATCATATTTAACAACTCTGGGCATTGAATATTATTGTTAACTACTTCATACAGGAATAGTGCATACTTATGATGCCTCCGTACACTCAGTGAATCAATTTTAAAGTAGTTGTTGCCTCTGCATAATTATTAAATCTTGACTTGTAACAAAGATATTTAACAAAGATAACTGTTACTACTGCATACCACAATTTTACTGTTACTAAAGTATACCACAATGTTATTGTTGAAATAATACATTTTTTCATCGAGTTTAATTCGACTCCGCATCTCATTCCTTCTGCCATTCAAACCACTCTCTAAAAACTTCTGGCACTAATAAGAACAAGCTTTAAAATTTTCAGCGATATCGATATTTTTCACCGAAGTTCCTTATTTCATTAGTTTATCTGTGTACTAGAAATCGAAAGGTCTTATCAAGTATAGACGACATTTCTAGAGGTTATCTCTGTTCATTGGCCAACACTTTCATGACATTATTTGTTATGTGTAAGCCGAACCATGTCAACACTAGAATAACACAATACGATTTAAATATTCAGTTAACAATGCATAATTTCGAAATTTATTTGTGAATAACTAAAATGTAAAGTATGGTGGGATGACTCTTATATGAGTAAATATTTAAATGACTCGTAGAAATTGTTATGTTATGACTTTTCAAATCAAAAACGCTAGTACATTTCAATGCACGGAGAAAAATGAGTAATGAGTAAAAAATTATTGGTAATCCGGTTAAAAATGGAATTGCAGGTAACGAGTGAATTAACATTTGCCTGATAAACTTTTAGGAAAATACAAATATATATTAATTATCACGATGTTCTTGAAAGTCCCAATGTTTTCGCAATTCGTCACTATATATTATGAAGGCAAATGCAGGTACATGAACACGTGTTCCGATATGTTAGGAATTTGCTAAAAGTTTATCAGGAAACGGCCTGCAATCCCGTTTTTAACCGGATTATGAATAATTTGAAGAGATTCTTAATAAATAAGCAATACTCAATTTACTCCGTGTAGTCGTCTCAACGGCTTGTTAAAGATACCATGCGGCAGAAAAGATAGTCTAGCACAACATAGCATGACAAGAGTAATGGTGCTATTCATAATCACTACTTAAAACCTTTTTATACCTATCCCAAATGTTAAGAATGTTAAAATGAGAAATCTTCTAGGTAAGAACTGTAATAAATGGATGGTCGTAAAATAATTGACTAAGTGTGGAAAAGTATAGTTTTAACTCGACCACTTTGCATTTCGTCTGTTTGTAAATCCTCTCAAGATGGTAGCCGTATTTGGTAGTACCTTTTTATCCCGCCAGAGCGCATGAGCGTTGCAACTGTTGCGAGTTGTGAAGTTGGAGTAATCAACAATCCACATTGCGCGAACTCTACTGTTCACAGAACTTCTAGTTTAAATAATTTTACTTGTATTAGGAAGAAAATACTGTAGCATATTTTGAATGTGCAAAGGTTTATCTCTGTCAGCCTTCTCATCTCTCACATACTTCCTAAATACACAAACTCATAGTAATAATGATTGGATTATTTGTACAGCGCTGTTTTTGTGAGAAAAAGTTTTTGTTTCGCCTCATCCACCTGCTCCAAGTATTCCTCATTCACAACTATATTGCACACTGTTTTCATATTCTCTCTTTCAAACACAATGAACAGGATGAACGAAGTATGTGTGAAAAATGAGTTAATGATGAATGTTACTAATTCTAAAGTCATGGTGTTTGAAAGAGAGAGTACGAAAATCTTCCATAATGTTAGCAATCAGCTTACATACTTTCAGATTACTCAAATTCGCACCCAATCAATTTTTCGATTCTTGCACACAATTATCCATTGAAATACACACAATTGAAAGAGGTGGGATGTACTTAGTATCTCACATAAATAGATAAGCCTACGCCCAATTTCTTCGCTGATAATACGGATCGAGTCAATCACCCCGAGTTTCAATTCTCAATACTGGAAATAGAAATTGTTAAGCTCTATTTTTAAAACACGAGTCCACGTGCACAACACTCCTGCCCGTATAATCCGTGCATATTGTTAAACGTCTGTTACATAACCCTGCAGTTAGTTCTTGTTTCAAAACGATTGTCTTTAATCTTCAAATCTTTAAGGTTCATTACTTTGACGTGTCAGCAGAAAAAAAAAATTTACTGGGAATTTTATTATCATTCTCGTACGTAGGTATATACTTCTCTATATAGTATAATATAAAGTCGCTATTCGCGTCTGTCTGTTTGTGAGCTTAGGTCTTCTAAACTACGCAACAGATTTTGATATGGTTTTCATTATCATTTAGAGAATTTATTCCGGAAGGTTATATAAATATATAATACATGCATATTAAATATAGAAAGCAGAGAAAAGTCGATGTGTTGTAATCAAGTCGAAAAAAATATATTATATTTTCGGGCGCTTGCATTGCTAACGCTGGTTAAACCTTAAATTCTAGCTTATTGCGCTTAGTTATTCTAAACTACACCATGAATTTTGATAAGATTTTCACTATAATTTGGAGAATTTATTCCGGATGGTATATATGTAAAATACATGAGTAATATGTTTTTAGAAAGTAGAGAAAAGTCAATGTGTACAACACATCGACTAGTCGTAAAAAAAAAATCGTGCGCTTATGTTGCTAATTCTGTCTAAACCTTATGAGATACATCAAAATAATTTAGAACGGAATTGTATATCTCAAAAACGGAATTGTATATCTCAAAAACGGAATTGTATATCTCAAAAACGGAATTGTATATCTCAAAAACGGAATTGTATATCTCAAAAACGGAATTGTATATCTCAAAAACGGAATTGTATATCTCAAAAAAAATCTCCTAAGGTTAACTCCCAGCAACGCCGGGTATACGTCAGCTAGTTATTTATAACAGAAATCTTCGTTCAATATTAAAAAAAAAAGAATTTTAAAATTCTACTGTCTAAAAATACGAACATTTTCCCGTTTGAATGGAATCATAGAGTTTAACAGCTCTGTTTTCTCTGTCCTACAACACGTGTTTCTTGAATCGGTTTCTTCAAGACCTGTGTTCACCCCTTCTTCTCCCCGAAGATAACATAGCCCCGAGGGAAATTATTTTCTTCAAGGCCTTCTGTGTAGCGTTAATGTAATAAATATATATTAATGTTTTTCCTGGCCTGTTTTTCAAGGGTCAAAAAATTTCCAACATCAATAGTTTCCATATATCGATAGTTTCCCCTGATGAAACCATAGAGCTATACAATTAGAGACGCTATTGCGAACTAATATCTCGTTGGATCGTGTTCGATAATCGGTGCGCGTAGATCGGATTTTGTTCCGGTCGTTCGGCGTCAAGAGCGTTGGGAGTGTTAGAGGACAAATAGGACTAATTAGAAGTACAAAAAAGGAACTCATTTATTCGCTTCACACTCCATCTAAATATAATATATCAATGAATGAAACAAATTTAGGTACAGCTGAAAATATAATATTATAAAATATTTCGGTATTTCAGTTGCTTATTAAGCTCAGCTTGAGAGATATTTACGTTCGTCAAGTTGCTCTCGGGTAGTTTCCTGACAAGCTTAAGCTTAGAAGCAAGCTTAATAATCAACTGAAATACCGGTCCATATAACTGAAAATATCCAGCAAAAAATCTGCGCGACATTAATTTAAAGACAATACAACTCAGTCCTTGAAAGTTTTGCCATTTCAAAAACAGATCTCAAGTCGTGTAAGCTGTAAAAGTTATGCACGTTTTTTACAACAACGAATAATCATATTATTAAATCTCGAGTTGGCAGGTCACCCATCAATCAAAACACATTACATATTACAATAATTATGAAATATATGTATTTCAGTATTAAGCATGTAGTACACGTTGGTCCAACACATTGGGCCAACGTTGGCGCCAACCCGAAAGCATGAGAGCATCCGAAAGATCCTTTGATGTGTTCACGAAAAACCGTCAATAATCGGGTCGGCCCCATAGACCTAAAAAGCTCTGGACAGACCATTAGTGCGATTTTGTATGAATGGCATTGAAGAGGAAATTGCCTGGCAGCCATTTTGCATGAAAAACAATTGAATGATTTGTATGCAAAGTTGTTCATAATAAATGTATAATTTTATTTGTGTATTGTTAATGCAGTTATAACGGCTTATGATTTTTTGGGGTATTCGATGAGACAAGGATTTGGAAATGTCATTAAACAAATTGTGTACGTTTTTAGCATTTTTCATACATCTTTCACCTCACCCCGCAGCTTAAAATTTTTCTCTAATATCTCCGTTCAGGACTTTTTAGGTTCATGTTCAAGGCGTGCAACGGCCAATACACGCCAAGTAGTGCTGTATACGTTGGGCCAACGTGTACTCGAGTAAGGCCTCGCCAGCCGGGCCCAGAAGGTGACATAACAATGCCTACAATATAGCCATGACCTGGTTTACTACGAAATCAATCTTACGTCTTTTCTGCGTGGTGGTTGACTTTTTGCGTATGTGTTTTGCATATCATTGCTTCAACTATCGATATGCGTTTCAGGAATGTCAAACCTGTGGATAAATAAAGGTAAAATAAATAGATAATATTAAAATATAACTGCTTTTTTCCATTTCAAGCAAAACATATGTTTATTCTTAGTGTGTCTTATATCCGGATCCGGCATCGGGATGTACTCCACGTCATACGGGGGCTCGATGTTAACAAAGCTAGTGGACCTGATGGAATACCTGCCCTGGTATTGCAGAGGTGTGCTGCGGAAATAGTTCCAGTTTTGACAAAGCTCTTCAAAATGTCCCTGAAGTGTGGCACTGTGCCCTCTGGTTGGAAAAAAGCGGTAATTCACCCTATTCCCAAGAAAGGTGACCGCTCCAACCCGGCCAACTACCGCCCCATAGCGATCACATCAGTTCTGTCCAAAGTGATGGAACGTGTGATCAACGACAAACTGCTCACATACCTCGAGAAGAACAAAATTATCAACGACCGTCAATACGGATTCCGGCGGAACCGCTCGTGCGGTGATCTTCTCGCGTATGTGACGCATGTTTGGGGGCGGTGCCTGGAACGTCACGGTGAGACCCAAACGGTCGCACTAGACATATCCAAGGCCTTTGACCGGGTCTGGCACCGAGGACTTGTCAACAAATTGCATTCTTACGGACTTCCCGCATCCCTGTGTACGTGGATTGCTGACTTTTTAAGGGATAGGTCGATTCAGGCGGTTGCTGACGGTTTCACCTCTTCCTCGCACTCCATAAATGCTGGCGTCCCACAGGGATCGGTTCTGTCTCCGACTTTGTTTTTGTTGCACATCAATGACCTTTTGACATGTGCACCGATTCATTGTTACGCGGATGACAGTACAGTTCATGATAGCTTTTTGTTTGACAAGCCCCCAAAGGGCACACAAACTCCAACGGCTCGGAGGGCTTTGAAGCAGAGAATGGACGGTTATCTCGAGAGTATTTCCTCCTGGGGTAAAAATAATCTCGTCGAATTTAATGTTTCAAAGACCCAATCCTGTCTGATTACGTCTAAAAGGGATCCAAATGATAATCTAGTCTCCTTCAACGGAAGCAATCTTCCGAACAGGCCTTCCATTGATATGCTTGGTGTAACTATAAGTGACCAGCTCAGGTACGGGGGCTCCATCGAAGCTAGAGTAAAGTTGGCCTCTCAGAAGCTGGGCGTACTGTACAGGGCCCGCAGATACTTTAATAGTACACAACTGCTCACCCTGTACAAATCGCAAGTGCGCCCTACTGTCGAATTTGGCAGCCATCTCTGGTCTGGAGCCCCAAAATACCTGAAAAAAACCCTTGACTCTGTGCAGAAACGGGCAGTCCGTTTGATAGATTCCCCAATCTTAACAAACGGACTGCAATCTTTAGAGCACAGGCGTCAGGTAGGTATGCTGTCCTTGTTCTATCGGTATTACAATGGAAGATGCTCTGAGGAACTAGCGTCATTGATCCCTTCGGCACCGGTGCGTAGTCGGGATACACGCCAAACGCGCGCCCAACATTTGTACACAGTTGACACTTGTCACATGAGAACGGGTCGCTTCTATGATTCGTTCTTAAGTTCAACAGCTCGGCTGTGGAACGAACTGCCGGCCTCTGTGTTTCCTCCCTCCTACAACATGGGACTCTTCAAGACCCATGTTCACTCCTTCCTCTCCACAAAAAGACCCTCCACACAGCATCCCCAAAGATGACATAGGCCCTGAGGGAAATTATTTTCTTCAGGGCCTCCTGTGTGGAGTAAATATAAAAAAAAAAAAAAAAAATATCACTATGAATATTGGCATAAAAATCGCTTGGCAGTCAGAATTCATATACATAATCGCAAAAGTTATGTTTAAATTTATTTCGTGAATAAGTTCATACGTTGACGTTTGACGGCCGGCATAGTCCAGTGGTAACGCATTGGACTGCCATTCCGAAGGTCGCGGGTTCGAACCCGGCGTGCGCAAATAAATTTTATTTGATTAATTTGTGTTATTTCACAATTAATTACTTAATTAAAAAAAATAATATATAGTATATTTGCGGCACGTTCCAGAGTGGAAGATACTACCAGTATCGCCCTGGTGTAAGACCACCATTCTGAATTGAAACGTTGCTCCAAATGGCTTTAGCCGTGTTTAGTGACTAGATCTGAATAGCCAGGTATTTCCCCACCTTCCTCTTTCACTTCCCCACTTACCTTCATCCTCACAACATCCCCCAATTGGGGATGCCATAGTCTCACTGGCTCCAGACGGGAGCAGTTGGGACTCTTGTGAGGTATTCACTATAAAAAATATAAAAAATACGTAAGAAAAGGTCAATCGGGGAAACCCGCCTCACAACGCTGCCCAACCGGGTGGCGACATAGCTCCCCTACCTTTACAGACAGGAGTGCTCTTGTGAGGTGTCACATGTGTCACAAAAGAAAACAAATAATCTTTAAAGCCATAAAATGGCATATTTGTAAATTGTTTCTTATATGCGTTCATCATTTTTTTAATTTAAAAAAAAAACTATATTTAGTAGTTTACGCTTATATTTTTTGCAACGTAATTAACAGTTTTATTTTAATTCTGCTCGAGAGGTACTGAAAGTAAAGCTTCAATTTATCCAATGCATATTTTTTTGTATTCAAAAGATTCGTCAAAAATAGTGATTTCACTGATAGCTTCGCATTTCTCACTAGCGAGCGCCTTGGCACCATTTGTGTTGTGCCGCTGAAAGCTCTGTTGTAACACCTCTTTATCTCAAATAACACATTTGTACATTGTGCAAATAGAGTAAAATAACACCTGCAGATGGTCTATAGCACGGTGCTAAGGACAACGAGTTTTTTTTCGACTTTATGTTCAGGTTAAATCTTCCCCACAGGAAAAACTAAACCCTTCCACCTTATTTGGCGTTCCATCTCTCTACGAAACAGCACAGTGGTTAGTTAGTTAGTATGATTTTAGTAATCATCTCGAAAAGCGTTTAATTCGAATTCAAGCCGCGTTTGTCAGTGGTAGATTCAATCAGTATCACCCTGTCGAAATACCATTATTGAGAAACGATAGGCTAATTGAAATTACTTAAGCGATCAGATTTTGAACAGCCGAGTACTTTCCCATTCTCCTCTCAATTCTTTCAGGATAGTCTCACTGGATCCGAGCTGTTGGACCTCTTGTGCGGTGATCCGGTAAATTAAAATAAATGGTCCGTGCTAGAAATGGTTGGTCGTCCCTTCAAGCGTTAAATCCAATTAGAAGACCCTGAAACTTGTTACCGAGACACTGACCTGGGTCACTGGTCACTGGTCACTGCACGACTCGCCATTTCTTCTGATTTCTCATTCCTCTTGCAAATGGCAAACAAACTGGACAATCTAAATGCCATCTTAAATTATTTTTTGCTATTGAACTAACCTACTTACAATAACGTGTGTTTGTTTTTAACTAAATTTCTGACAGTCGAAAGCAAAATCGCAAAACTAATATGTATTCTAATTACACTTTATATTTACATCATGTACAAACATTGCCATGGAAAAATAATACAATAACTGGATTCTAGATTTTTTGGGAAAGGAAGTTATGCAGAAGACGTTTACGAGTTCAAAGTAGTAGTTAAGGCAACATTTTCCGCTTTCCGTAGTGGTACACAAATCTGGTCCAATAATTAATTTTTCTGTTAAAAAAAGGACTGCTGGCCTATTTTGAATGAATTGAAAGAATTCCTAACTAAGTATCAGTCAAAAGCAAATGTTTTATGAGGACAACCGAACTTGCTCACAATAAATACTGATATCGACGCATTCCGTCGTGATATGAATTAGGAAAAGAACACGTGTTCTCGATATATTCTAAATTACTAATATTTTATCAGGAAGCTGGCATGCTGTCACTGATCATTTTTCTTCATGTTTTAGTTTCGTAATTTTCAAATAATGTCAAGTTATTTGTAACCCGGGAATGTTTTTCTTTCTTTAAAAAAAAAGTATCTTAGTTTTGTTACGTTTATGGCCATTGTCGCCAAAGTTTATACATTTTTGTCACGTCCCACAACTTTGATTGGGTTTTTTTCATAGTTACGTATTAACTCAATAAATACAGGCATTACGCTTAATTTAACACCGAATTCATAATTTTAAACAAACACATTAATTCCCAAATATTCTTCGTTCCGATAATTAGAATAAATTTGCAAAGTAAATAGTTGGCGTAATCTCTATTTGGCATTCTCTATTCTCTAGGAGCACCTGCTCTAAAGTAGGTAGCCGTAATCTATATTTGGCATTCTCTATTCTCTAAGAATACCTATTCTAAAGTAGGTAGCCGTAATTTCTATTTGGAATTTTCTATTTTCTAGGAATACCTACTCTAAAGTAGGTAGCCGTAATATCCATTTTCAATCTCTATTATCTACGAATTCACCTACTCTAAAGTATAAATAAGTAAAAAGGTACATATCTTAAGAATTCATTTCGGATTCTCTCAATCATTTGTGAATGATCTTCATTATTTGTAGACCAAACTGTGGAATTACGAGAATATTCGATATAACTCCTTACTAGTGACATATATCTACAATGTGCAGATAATGTTGATATTATGAGAGTCATTAAAATAATTAGTAACTTCCCGAGTGATTTCTCTAGAAACATCTGAGATTTGATAAAACGTTTATCAGAAACGCTAACCGGATAAATCATCACAATGATAATTCATCACATCTTTAAAAAATTATATAAACTTTATTAACTTGGTTATGTAGGTTAGGTTTTTTTCATCGTTTCTAATGACTTTATATCACTTTAAAAGTGTTTTGAATTGTCACTGTGTTGAGTTATCATGGAACCATCAGAAACAATTAAAATAAACCCCACGGAAAGATCAATCTTCTAGGCCTGTCAGGACAAATTCGACCGTAGGTCGGTCCATTACGTCAGGCCGCGCGCTGAATATTTTTTTACACGACTTCATCACTTATGTCGTTAAGATTTAAACTTTATTTAGAGATTTGCAAGGGCAAATTCAACCGTATGTCTGTCCAATACACCAGGTAATACTAATAAAATTACTGGATACATTATTCGATAAAACCTCATAATTTAGCATTTGTTTGTGTTGAAATATTATCTTGACACGATATTAAAAGATTGGACAATATTTAGTTATTTAAAAATATATAGCAATCATTAACACTTTTTATTTCCTTGAATAATTTTAGATCATCTGAAAAATTAGGACATGAAAAACGTTGAAATAAAAAACTCGATGAGTTATAAAGTAAATTTGAATGTGCATGGAATCATTTTTATAATCTTAAAAAAAAATAAAACCTTAATCAAGTTCTATAATGTTATTATTACTGTATCAATTTGGGAGGCGGGTTTAAGTACCACCGCCCCGGGAACCATTCATTGGATAACCAACATGTCTGCCATAGGTCACCCCAAGCGGTTCGCTACGTTTGTTGATTTATCAGGAGTGCCCGGATTCATCAGGTGAGGTGTGTTCAGAATGCTCTTGCCCACCAGCTGCGTGTCATGCCAGATCGAGAGAGGCTGACCCTTTGACCTCTCCAACTGATCTCTCGACCCATCGCCTTGCGCCGCAGTGGAAGGGATATATTCATATGTCCGTCACTCCTGGACACACTGATTCCTAGATTCCTACCCACCCCTCATACCCTTTTCTCTCAGAGAACGTCCACTCCTTCCTACCCTTAAAATAACCTTCCACACAGCATCACATGTGTAATATACAGGGTGTCCGGAAACTCGTAGTACAAGCGGGAAACTGGTGAATCTACATCACATTTGGAGTCGATTTTGTAGTATATATTTTTTTTGATTTGAGCTTTCGTTATCGAGTAAATCGAGTTAGAAGTTGATTTTTTTTTTTTAATCAAATTCTTATAAATTATTACTGAAGATCAAAGTACCCAACTAATTAAAACTATTTGAAAGTAAATCAAATGAAGAAACTCGGATTTGAAGCATTATTTTGAAATCACCCTTCATTTAATCCGGCGTAATCATAAAATATTTCTGCTCTGCAGGGTTAAAACATCTGTTGTTCAACCCTAAACAGCAGAAAAAACTTTAACCCTAAAATAGCCGAAAAATATTTTTTTTAGGTTTTTTTTTTTTTTGTGAAAATGCTCAAATCAAAAAACTTTATGTTTATTTGGGTTCCCCATGTGGTGTAGATTCTCCAGTTTCCCGCTTGTACTACGAGTTTCCGGACACCGTGTATAAGTAAGATTTTGTACAATCGATATTAAAACAAAATTAAATACCACCATCTTGGTTAATTGCAAGATATTGCCACTAAGCAATAAGACGACTTTCTTTAAAAAAAGTTGTTTTAGACAATTTTCAAAATGTAATGCGAAAAAAACTTGTTCCTTAACACAGGATGTCATAATAAAATTCTTCAGTTCATACGTGACAGAGAAACATCATTACTTTTCACTTATGCGCCAAGCTAAACTAATATCGATATTATAATATTTATATTTATTATTAAGTTCACACGTGACAGGGAAACATCATTACTTCTTACTTATGTGCCAAGATAAACTAATATCTATATTATATTATTTACATTTATTCTTAAGTTCACACGTGACAGGGAAACATCATTACTTCTTACTTATGTGCCAAGCTAAACTAATATCTATATTATATTATTTACATTTATTAGGTTACCTTACCACGCCTGCAATAACTGTCATAATAGGTTACACAATATGTAAACATTGGTTGAATTACACATATAACTAATTATTTTATGTTTTTTTCAGTATTAGTGACTCTCAAACGAAGTTTTGAAATTGATTTGTGAAATCAGAAAATGATTCGGTTTCATCTAAGAATTGTAACATACTTCGACTAAGAACTACTTAGATTTATTAATTAGATGAATCTTATAATAATACATAAAGATAGCAGCCAATACAGATATGTGTTAAGAAAATGAATATGATGTTGGTAGTTCTTAGTCGGAGTATGATACAGTTGTATATGACCTAAGGGGAAAGGGTCGGATTAGCTCAGTGTTAGAGCAAAGCTGAGTTCAATTGTTCAATGTGACCGAATCTTTTTCTGATATTTGTTTGAGAGTCTTAAATCATATTGTCTTCAATGATTACATATATCTTCTGCATTATTAATGATAAACTCTCATACCTACAACTCTCTTTTTATTTCTATGATTTTCTGTAAAGAAAGTTTACTGATAAGATAATATAAAAAAGCAGATTCGATAACTTTATTACCATTAGTTCTAACTAAATGTTCTAACTCATCAAATTGTTAGATTAAGTTTTCGTGTAAATATTTCTACTTTTTTTCTGAAAGCGTTATTGTTTCAATCATTAGGTTATGAATATTATGTAACGTCCGGTGTCGTTTCTCAAACAATAATAATACAGATAAAATATTAGGCAATATTAACCAGTTATTTAGTTATTATTTATTATCAATTAATCAAGGAATGTATACATAAAAAATAACTTGACTTTCCAAGATAAAAACAGAGAAATTTTATTTCTACAGAAAAACAAAATATTTCAAATATGGAACATAAATTAAAAATAAAATTCTTGGTAGGTTGGTTTGGATTGAATGACCGGTACAATATTGTATTTGTAAGCTTTTTTTAAAAAGGAATTGAGTTTGTATACGGACAAAAATATATATTCATATTGCTTATGTACGGGCGTAAACAAATTATCCATCTTAATATTATAAAGCATATCTTGCAAGAAGTGTTTTTTCTAAAATAATTAAATTAGCGCCATCTATGAAAGAGCAGATTATGAATTATTTTTAAGTGTACCTTAAGCCAAGTGATATTATTAATTAATCATTCATGAAAAGGTAATTTGAATAAAGGTTACACGATTTATTGCAGTAATTCAATATTGGCTGGGTTAATCTGCCAAGATAATTCGACCATATCACCTTAGTCATTTTAACTGCTCGACTGAGAGCTACCAACATTCTCTTACCGCATATTTTTTGGCTGCTATCTTTTTGTATGTTTGCAAGATTCTACCCGAACTAAATGCAATCTAGATAGAGTCTTGAATAAATACATTTTTATTTTAATATCTGACATCTATTGACTTCTACAAGTCTAGGAGAATAACTTAATAAGAGTCGTTAAAATTGTTTTCAAAGATTAAATATTACAATTTTAGGTTATGCCAAAATCCAGTTTGATTAGAAGTCTACGTGTTTTTAAAGATTTGTAAATGCCGTCAAACACGAAATACTTATTGAAATGCAGAAACAACTAAGTAAAACCTGTCATCATTCAATTAATTAAACAAATCGTCTTGCCCACCACACGCATCGCAGATTTGGTTCCGAGTCCCAACGCTGCGCACAGGGTTCTAGCGAATTTTGGCTCTGAGATACATACTGGTACGGTTCGAAACCGAATTTATTGTATGAAATATAGGTTTTTTAGCTTCATAATATGTTCGTTCCGGATTCCGCACTTAAGGGCCTCCGCGCTGTATTCCTATTGGTGAATTTGTATATTGTGAAGTTGTAGCGCGCTGTCCATTCCTGCTGACGGATTTTTAGATAGTTTTCGGTAATGAATTAACTCAAAGCTTATAAGCTAATATTAACCCACTTCCCGACATCCGATCGAGCTGAAACTCGGCAGATAGATTCGTTTTCGATGACAATGCAATCTATCAAATTTTGGTGGCAATTATGTACAAATCGGATGACATTACGGCAGTTAATACACAAATATGTTTGTAGAGTTGTCGATTCCTGGGTAGGAAGGTTCAATGCTCAGTCAAACTATTTTTTTAAGTTTTAAAAGACATATTAATACTTCGTTTTTTACTATGTGATTTTTTTACTACACAATAGTGGCGCGCTGTGTAAACTATAGTAATATTGAATCCAAGAGAGTCTTATACGCCATATTTTTCTTGGGCAGTTCACCGCACAACAGGCCATTAGAGGCACTGACGAAGGTATATTCGGCTTTTTAAAAGTGTACTTTCAGCTTGATGTATTAATATATTTTTGTATCGTAATAATATTTTTTTTAGTTATCTTAATATCCTCCTTTGATTGATGTTCCCTATAGAAATGTGTACCTAATAAAAAACCGATAGCCTTGAATGTTCTGACCCTCTTTTTATATCCACACTAAAGGTTATGTTTTTTGTTTGTTTTTAATATACCTATTCATTGGTATGAATAATATAATTTAATAATACACGTAGAATTATAAAAGATTTTTATTTTTAAAATATCTCCCATAAATACCCAATACGATACAAGTACGTCATGTCTTACATCACAAGACCTCGGTAAGTAATTTAAAAAAAACTTTTTTATATTTATTATACATATGGAGTACTCGGGGTTGCTCGAGATTTGCACAGAGTTACGTGACATTTCTTAATAAGATGTAGACAGGAATTTTCCACTAATTTTAAAATTCAAGTGTGCATAATTTCACGAAGAAGAATCAAAATTCTTGTTTCGCTTGATCGTGCCATGTCTTCTTAGGGCATCTCCCACATCATCTACCATTCACGACCACATCATACGTTTTCCTTACACCACCTTCTCCGATCATAGCGTACTCCTTTTTTTTAGCACAAATACTTATTTAATTCATGTGTCTCGTTTTAGTGCAGAGGTAATTCGTCATTTCTTTTTTTATCATCTACCCCAATTTTTTTATCTTTTTTGTTATATAAACTATATTATATCGACTTTAAAAAACTACATTATATCGACTTTAAAAACTACATTATATCGACTTTAAAAAACTACATTATATTTACTTTAATTCGACATCAAAAACTACATTATATCGACTTTAAAAACTACATTATATCGACTTTAATTCGGTTTTAAAAAACTACATTATATCGACTTCAATTCTACTTTAAAAAACTACATTATATTGACTTTAATTCGACTTTAAAAAACTACATTATATCGACTTATAAACTACATTATATCGACTTTGAGGTAAATTTCGGTTAGCCAAGTTGATTTCGTATATATATTCTAATAGTGGGTTGACAGTAAAGTGTAGATTTTTAAAAAGTTCTTAGAAGGTAGTCGAATCTCAATCTTTAAATAGCGTCTGTCTGTTTGTGCGCTTACTTCTTCTAAATTACGAAACGAATTTTTAAATAGTTTTCACTATCATTTAGAGAATTTCTTCTGGAAGGCTTACATATATAGTACATGCATATTATATTTATATAGAAAGTAGTGAAAATTCGATGTTTTAAAATCAAGTCGTTAAAATATATTTTCGGGCACTACATTGCCAACGCTGACTAAACCTCATGAGATACATCAAAATAATGTACTAAGGAATTGTATATCTTAAAAAGGCCTAAAGAAAAGTCCGTCATAGTGTATGTTTATCTCCTAAGGATAACCCCTAGCAACGCCAGGTACCCGTCAGCTAGTTTATGATAAAATGAACTGCTGTCGACACTATGGAAAGGTAATTGTAAATAAGTTCATATTTATAATGTTCTTATCAGATTTGAAAACTAAATGTAGGTTCTTTTAAAATAAATTTAATTCGATACATAAAATGTAAGACAGTAACAAAAAACCTACAAATAAACCATAATTATAGTATATGTATTTAAAACAGTGGTAGGTAAAAAAATACAATACCTACAGATAGATGAATGTAATGTGTTAATATTATTAATTAGTTTTTTGTTCACATTATAATTTCAATTTGGTAGGCGGGTTTGGGTACCGCCGCCTCGGGAACCATTTATCGGATAACCAACACCTCTGCCACAGATCACCCTAAGTGACCGCAGATATTCCAACTTATGACACTGCGTATCATCGTATTACAATAGTCGTGATCGTTCTGTCTTTTTCGTTTTCATTCGACACGAATAAGAATGAAGAGGTCGTTCGTCGATGACGTCTCGCGACCTCTCTCTGGTAGTAGTGTAGATATTCTATTACAAGACAGAAATAACACGTTACATTATTATACATATTTATTATCTCGCATGGTCATCAATCATAATATTTTCAGCTCATTACCATCTTACCTTTCATATCAAATTCTTTAAAAAATAAACAACTAACCCATTTTCACCTGCGAAGGTAACTTGTTATTTTTGATTCACCACCCACACACAGACAGCGCCTTGATGGGTTTCAATGTTTCCATTAATTATTTTAGTATTTCTATTGTTACACCCGCCGCGCCGTTGTTATTTTTATACTATGTTTATTCTCAGAGCTTTCAATTTTTCAAATTAAAAATGTACCTCCGGGATGAAGAAATTTATAAGAAGAAGATATTATTAAGAAATCTAAACAAAACAATAAACATGTAAATCGCATATCTTGGTGTTTACACATTCATCTTTTATTGTGTTTTATATTGTTTTTGGCTGTTTGTTTTCGATATGTTTAATGTGTGATTCGTGTGATTCCTAATACCGCTGTATTATACACATTATTTCAGTCTTTAGATTTAACGTTTAATACTGTGTCGTCCGCGTAACTATATATCCAACTATTTCCATATTGCAAAGTTCATTTATGTAAATAGTAAATAGAACAGGCCTTAGTAAGCTTCCTTGTGGAACTCCATAATTTGTAATCAGCAGTGGCTTGACAGTGTGGTGATTATTTTTGACTTGTGTTCTGGTACTCATATAACTTATCATTAGTTGGAGTTCCTTGCCTTTGTTTTCTAATTCTTTTTAAAGGCTCTAACCACTAAGCTATTGAGATATTTGTGGTTAGACAGAGTACAGGTAAGACAGAGGTCCTGGGTTCGATCTCTAGTTGCGACCGTTACCTCTGTTTTATTTTCTATTTCTTATATCGTTTAGATGATCTTTTTCTTCAATGATTAAAATATTCCATTGATGCGTAAAACTCTCAAAAGGTATACCATTAAATTGAATATATGTACAGTTCATCTAAACAGATAATATGGAACGCCACAAACATCCTGCTTCATCCATATAAACATGCATCTACTCTTCTGGTTTTTACTTGACAATCATTAGGTGTTCCTACAAGTTACTATATTAATGTAATAAACTAATTGCTATGTATAAATACATACAAATAATTAAAATTACATTTTTGATTATGCCAAAAACAATGCGTACGTAACATTGACAGCTAAACAAGTAGATAAAGGTGGGTGAAAACTTTTTGAGAATTGCGCTAATTCGCGTTGATAACACATATATCTCTGACATCTTTCGATTTAGTTTGAATCTTAGTAGTCGCTTAGTTGGATTGGCGACAGTGGCTCACGGCATTTTTTTTAAAGCATGCTTTTAAACTAGGATCTCAATCTTTTGCCAACGCTTCGGACAGCGTTACAGTTTCCATCATCATGAGAGATGTGTAGATTGTGGTGTTTGTATTTGATTGTGTTTCATGCGTTTCGTTTTGGTGTATTTGTTTGACACCGGATACCAAGAACTGTTAAGCTTAGTCCAGCGTACCTATAATACAAAAAAATCTGATGGTGGATACTGTACCGCTGTCTGAAAGGTTGGCTAAAGTAGGAGGAAGCGTAATACGGTATAATAAAACAAAAAACTTCACGATAATAATTTTGGCCGTAAAATCTGAAATCATATCTGAGAATCTTTAGTTTCTTGGTTGAAGTGCATAAACTCAGTTTGGATTATAATCTAAGTACCATATAAGACATGAATAGCTGCTTTTTAAAAAGCATTTTCAGGCTTCTCCATAGACATTCAAATTAATAGACCGGCCAATCGGGGAAAGCAGAAAAAGTCAAGTTACGCGGAGCGTCTCCCTTTCTGTGTTTTGTCAGTAAATGAATGAGACAGTATACAGGCAACTCGTATTGTAATATAATTATTCAGTCATCAAATTTAAAATCTACTTACGAATTACTAGTCCTTTTTACAATTGCAAATTTCTGGCTGCGTAAAAAGTTACAAATTACAAATGGGGTAAACGAAAAGCTTGGGTTTGTTTCCAAAATAAAATATTTTGATACACCAATTTTAATTAATAAGCTTTTGAAAATGTGT
Source organism: Hesperophylax consimilis (assembly GCF_061612785.1). NCBI lineage: Eukaryota > Metazoa > Arthropoda > Insecta > Trichoptera > Limnephilidae > Hesperophylax > Hesperophylax consimilis. The sequence continues at coordinate 34,736,187 of NC_142848.1, forward strand.
TATAATTTACCCACCTCACTCATTTTCAGCGTTGTTAAGTCAGGCGGTTTTAACATACAGATCCTACACAGAAAGTCTAACAATTGTCTGTGCTGCAAACCTTCGTCTTACTTTAGCGGACTTTACTTTTAAGCGCAGAGCCTGGTTACTATAATGTGCGCTCTTCGGCGGTCAATGCACTACGGATGTCGTAGTATAATCAAAGCATTTTAGAAACCTCTTGGAGCCAAAAGTTTTGTCACGTGGTTTGCCTCCAGCTTGTCGCAATGTTGTCCCGATTTCACGTTAGGGCAAGTCTAACAATTTGAATGTCTAAGGTTTGTTTAGTTTCCAAATAAACTTTTAGAGAAGTACGTATGTATTATCACGATGTCAGAACACGTGTTCATAAAAATCCTAATATTTTTGCATTCAGTTATTATATTACAATATCAAGGCAAATGGAGGTGCATGAACACGTGTTCCGATATATTAGGAATTTACTAAAAGTTTATCACGAAACGGCCAGCAATCCCTTTTTTAACCGGATTACCAATAATTCGAAGAAATTTTTAATAAATTAGCAATAGGTACTAATTTTTCTATGTGTAGAAGCCCAGAGACCATGTTACACCAAAATTCGAACGGTTATTTTTCCGATTCTTTCTGATGCAAAATAAAAGTTCTCCCTTCCCTCTACTCCCTCTTTTAATTCGTGTTATTTTTTGAAAATACTGCATAAGAGTCCCAACTGCTCCTGGTAAGACTATGTAACCCTCAATTGGGGTATTTTATGTGGCCGATTGTACTAGGGTACCAATGAATACTCAATACCCAAAATAACTCTATGCGGAGACGGGCGATCCGTTTGATAGATTCTTAACTTGACAAACTGATTGCTACATTTAGAGCACTGGCGTTAAGCTGGGAATGCTGTGCTTGTTCTGGATTTATTTTTTATTTGAAACCACACAAGAGTCCCAACTACTCCCAACCGTTTGGAGCCAGTGAGATATATAGTAATACTAATGCTAAATCACTATTTTGATTAATCTTTATAACGAATTGGTGTACACAATGAATACAAAAAAAATAAGCTTAAATAGGAATAAATTGAAGGTTTTCCTATCGCTTCTCTTGAGTAGAATACAAATAAAAAAATAAATTACTCAATAAAAAATATAAATGCAAACTACTACAAAAAATATTTTTTTCAATATAAATATAATGTATGAACGCATAAAAGAAACAATTTTTAAAAAAATACAGTTTTATAGCTAAGATTACCTGTGACAGTTTTGCTTTCTTATAAAATTATTTACAAAATTGATAAAAATCAGTTTTTTGCTTGAAATCGAACGTTTCTATAATCCGTTTGTCAAGTGATTTTAATGCCTATTACCTACGATATAAGATATACCAAGAAGATACACATTTTTGGCTTGTAGCTTCCTCTTAAGAACACACGTTGTTCTGTTATTTAACATGTTGTAGGTATGAAAAAGGCCACTTAGGCATTTGTTGAGATAGAGATTTTTGCTATAATTTATACTAGTCGTGTTTTATTTAAAATTTTCGCCCAATTTATTTATTTATTTTGTATAATATATATAAATTACAAACAATACAAAACAAAATGAACCTTTGTCTGTCCAACTGGGAAGGATTTCCGTTTCAGTACAGCCAAATTGTGTATTTAGTACATAATATTCTTAGAATGGAATGGCGATGCTGACAAATCAAATTTTGAGAACATTGTTGATTGCATTCGAAGTGACAGGATGGTTTCTTTATCCTTTAAAGAATCGCAAAGATGTAATTTATTACCAGGGTCAATTTGGATAACATTAGTAATTGCATTCAGAACAGACGAATGGTTTCTTTCGGTACATCACAAGTCTGAGATTCTTTTCAGGGCATTTTGGAGAACATTTTATTGTATTTAAAAAAAAAGACAAACATTCACGGGTTACGAATAACCTGACAATATTTTAAAATCTCCTACTACCACCACAGTAAGCTGAAAATATTGCTTGTGTTGTGATGGAGGACTAGCCAGCCGAGGAATTGAACACACTACGCCTGAGTGGGACCAAAGCGCGATGTCAACTCGGCCACCGACCGGTCAATACAATTTACAATTGTATAGTTAGAATTTCCACATTTATAAATCAGTATAAGACATTATGAATCCTATAGTACTAAATTTTTAGAATTTCTTAGGTGATGGAAATTACACATCACTAGACCAGAATATATGCCGTAAGACTTATGAATTATCAATTTTAAAATTTCGAATCTTTATTTATTAAATGGCTAGTCATTATTATAGTTTTTTACATTATCTCCATCCAACATTAGTATTTACATATCTCATTAAAACCATATTTTTCTTCTTTTTGAACGCTTACTACGCAGCCTTAATGTCTTCAATTAAATAAAAAAAACTGTAGCTTGATTACGATAATCTCTCCATATGTGATATTTGTCTTTAGAGTCACGTGTTGGTGTCCATTTCGTAGATATATAGATATAAACACATAATATTTGTTGTATCAACAATTACACGATAGTATTTTGACAGATTCTGGGCTTATTTGGAGTTAAAAATATAGATTTCATTTAAAAATATTAAAAGCATATTTTTTAAAACAATACTGCACAGTTCCAAGCTATAATATCGTACTGTTATAATAGTCGAATAGTGTACGGCACGTATGGTATTACAAATCATTACGCAACATACCAGTTTAGTTTTATTATCAAAATATGCAAAGATCGTGTCTAATTCATCAATATAGATTACACTTTCTATTTTCGATAATACTACAAACCAATAGTAAACTTTACTACTAAATAAATACTATATTCATCGTATTACATGATGTCCGGGGGTAAAAGAAAAAAGGTAAATATATATTTTTTTTAAATTCTGTTGGTTTTTTTCACATACAAAACGATTTTTCCATAGAAGAAAATTATTTTCTCACTACAAACAATTCCAAATTTCGAAAAAAGTCAATCATTTTTTTACTTGAACTGTCATGTAGAATCACTTCCCGAAGTTTGTGCACTTTACTCCCGGATACTGTGTATTTAACTACGTCCACCGAAGAGATAAACCGTTAGAGGTGTGTTGTGAGCTCGTTCCTTTGTCCTGAAGTAAGGTCAATTTCATCTTACCTCAAGTGAAATTGATAAAACATTTCTAAATACCAAAATTCAAACTTGAACAGATAATCAATAATGGAGTCTATGGTGTCAATGGTTTCGAGTATAGCACCCAAGACAAAATATATTTTGAAATATTCTATTTGAATTTCGATTTTGTTTTCGTGAATAAATTAACTCAAATCTTAGAAGTGTATCTATCTGCACAGATTTAATGAGCCACAGCAACGTGTTGCGGGGTACACCTAGTATTATGATAAATGTATTCATTGCTAAAAAATATTATAAAATAAGCAGTGGCCATTGGCGAAATTTTAGTTCAAATCGGTATACACATCACAATCAGGTTTTGGCAGAATGTTGTCTGAACATCAACGCTTTAATCGCAACTTAATTTTTTTGGATCACAACTGTTTCTTTTCGACGAGTTTTTTTTCTAGCTCACTTTTTCTCAATTAAGCTAAAATATGCAATTTTATCGTCATATAAATTAATAGACACATAAACATACATGTACGTAATACAGTTGTGTTAACTAGATATTTGTTGCAATTTGTAACAATGGTAAAGCAATGGTACATGGTAAGGATTTATAAAATAATGTATAAATTAATTTTTCAAAATCATTTTACTAAACATTGTAGAAAAACCATACCCATATAGCACAATAAAACTTTAAGGTACATTCACTATCGACATATTTGTCGTTCCTGATTTTGGTCGTATCAATAAAACTTTAAGGTACATTCACTATCGAAATATTTGTCGTTCCTGATTTTGGTCGTATCAATAAAACTTTAAGGTACATTCACTATCGACATATTTGTCGTTCCTGATTTTGGTCGTATCAATAAAACTTTAAGGTACATTCACTATCGACATATTTGTCGTTTCTGATTTTGGTCGTATCAATAAAACTTTAAGGTACATTCACTATCGACATATTTGTCGTTCCTGATTTTGGTCGTATCAATAAAACTTTAAGGTACATTCACTATCGACATATTTGTCGTTCCTGATTTTGGTCGTATCAATAAAACTTTAAGGTACATTCACTATCGACATATTTGTCGTTCCTGATTTTGGTCGTATCAATAAAACTTTAAGGTACATTCACTATCGACATATTTGTCGTTCCTGATTTTGGTCGTATCAATAAAACTTTAAGGTACATTCACTATCGACATATTTGTCGTTCCTGATTTTGGTCGTATCAATAAAACTTTAAGGTACATTCACTATCGACATATTTGTCGTTCCTGATTTTGGTCGTATCAATAAAACTTTAAGGTACATTCGCTATCGACATATTTGTCGTTCCTGATTTTGGTCGTATCAATAAAACTTTAAGGTACATTCACTATCGACATATTTGTCGTTCCTGATTTTGGTCGTATCAATAAAACTTTAAGGTACATTCACTATCGACATATTTGTCGTTCCTGATTTTGGTCGTATCAATAAAACTTTAAGGTACATTCACTATCGACATATTTGTCGTTCCCGATTTTGGTCGTATCAATAAAACTTTAAGGTACATTCACTATCGACATATTTGTCGTTCCCGATTTTGGTCGTATCAATAAAACTTTAAGGTACATTCACTATCGACATATTTGTCGTTCCTGATTTTGGTCGTATCAATAAAACTTTAAGGTACATTCACTATCGACATATTTGTCGTTCCTGATTTTGGTCGTATCAATAAAACTTTAAGGTACATTCACTATCGACATATTTGTCGTTCCTGATTTTGGTCGTATCAATAAAACTTTAAGGTACATTCACTATCGACATATTTGTCGTTCCCGATTTTGGTCGTATCAATAAAACTTTAAGGTACATTCACTATCGACATATTTGTCGTTCCCGATTTTGGTCGTATCAATAAAACTTTAAGGTACATTCACTATCGACATATTTGTCGTTCCTGATTTTGGTCGTATCAATAAAACTTTAAGGTACATTCACTATCGACATATTTGTCGTTCCTGATTTTGGTCGTATCAATAAAACTTTAAGGTACATTCACTATCGACATATTTGTCGTTCCTGATTTTGGTCGTATCAATAAAACTTTAAGGTACATTCACTATCGACATATTTGTCGTTCCTGATTTTGGTCGTATCAATAAAACTTTAAGGTACATTCACTATCGACATATTTGTCGTTCCTGATTTTGGTCGTATCAATAAAACTTTAAGGTACATTCACTATCGACATATTTGTCGTTCCTGATTTTGGTCGTATCAATAAAACTTTAAGGTACATTCACTATCGAAATATTTGTCGTTCCTGATTTTGGTCGTATCAATAAAACTTTAAGGTACATTCACTATCGACATATTTGTCGTTCCTGATTTTGGTCGTATCAATAAAACTTTAAGGTACATTCACTATCGACATATTTGTCGTTTCTGATTTTGGTCGTATCAATAAAACTTTAAGGTACATTCACTATCGACATATTTGTCGTTCCTGATTTTGGTCGTATCAATAAAACTTTAAGGTACATTCACTATCGACATATTTGTCGTTCCTGATTTTGGTCGTATCAATAAAACTTTAAGGTACATTCACTATCGACATATTTGTCGTTCCTGATTTTGGTCGTATCAATAAAACTTTAAGGTACATTCACTATCGACATATTTGTCGTTCCTGATTTTGGTCGTATCAATAAAACTTTAAGGTACATTCACTATCGACATATTTGTCGTTCCTGATTTTGGTCGTATCAATAAAACTTTAAGGTACATTCACTATCGACATATTTGTCGTTCCTGATTTTGGTCGTATCAATAAAACTTTAAGGTACATTCGCTATCGACATATTTGTCGTTCCTGATTTTGGTCGTATCAATAAAACGATAAACAAAACTATTTAGTGGTGGTAGATGTTCCTGATTTTGGTCGTATCAATAAAACGATAAACAAAACTATTTAGTGGTGGTAGATGTTCCTGATTTTGGTCGTATCAATAAAACGATAAACAAAACTATTTAGTGGTGGTAGATGTTCCTGATTTTGGTCGTATCAATAAAACGATAAACAAAACTATTTAGTGGTGGTAGATGTTCCTGATTTTGGTCGTATCAATAAAACGATAAACAAAACTATTTAGTGGTGGTAGATGTTCCTGATTTTGGTCGTATCAATAAAACAGTAAACACAAATATCTTAGTAGTGGTAGAAGTTCCTGATTTTTGTCGTATCAATAAGAAAGTAAACAAAAATAATATCTGTTTTTTGAATAACTTAATGAGTAAAACCTCACACTGTAATATTTAATTATTATATTAGCGTTTCTTAAACGAAAATTTGAAACAGAAAAATCAGAAAAAAATACGGTCTCATCTAGGACTTGAACCCAGGACCCTGGTCTTGCCGGTGCGCACATTATAATAAAAATAGGATATATTTATCCAAGTCACTATCTACATTGCATTTTATTCGAGTTGAATCTTAGGATCATGCACAAAGATAGAAGCCAATAAAAATGTGCGGTGAACAAATGAAGATATTGTTGGTAGTTCTTATGATACAGTTAAATATGACCGAATGAGATAGGGTCCCATTAGCTCAGTCGGTACAGTGCTCAGTGGTCCCTCGGTAGGTAATAGCCATAAAATATTGATGACCTCTTTATAAGATGTTTATTGTACGTAAGTCCTGCCTAATTACCAAACTAACTGTAGGTATAAATACAATCCCGGTTCGCCAAAGATTTCATGAGTATTTCGGCTTCGAAAGTGATCTGATTGCTGGAAGTGCTAAATTACTATTATCAAAGCCCTTATTAGTCACCGTGTTTACCGTTGCTAATTCGTTGTAATTTTTTATTTGTGAGTGTTGTTTTACAATGGAATTTCAAGTTGAAGGTATGTTTAATTATTTTTATAATTTTTTAAATTTATAAATATATACCTAGGCTTTTGAATTGTACGCCTGCTACGCTCGTATAAATTTCTTGGTTATATTTAAATTTGTATTTGTGTTTCCATAAACTTTTAACTACTTTACCAAACGATTCCACTAGTGTTATTAAATGAAAAATGTTCTTTAGAATTATCAGTGTATGAGATTTTTTACCGCACATTCATGCTCTGTTCTTAATTATGGGTCGTCTACGCCGTTCGTAAACCGTCGTAGAAGTTACGGTTTACGAAAAAACATACGTATGGTTGGTAATCGGTTTATGTACGCGTCATCCAAGCGCCGCGCGCCGGTTTACGACGTTCTACGTAAAAATCATATGTACATATAGTTTTGATAACTAATATTTTCCCAATTACCCGGTCTTTCCCGTCTAATGACATTTTAATTCCTACTTTGAATAACCCTCCCCCACTCTTACCCCTCCCCACTCCTTCTACCTCTTCTTTCTAGACCTAATTTTAATTATAACTTTAGTATACTTGTGCTCCTGATGAAGTGAACTTGGTTCATGAAACATGTTGAGATTTTGTATCGAAATAAAGTGATGTAAACAATGTTATTTGTGTTTTAATAAAAAATAAATAATGCCATCACAAAGTGAAAAGCAGTTAGAAGAAGTTTTCTTCGAAAAATTTTTATTTTAGGTTTTTTCTTCCTTCACACGCGTCTTGCTTGAAAACGACAGAGACAGAAAATACTAGAACGATGACGTCACGTACGATCCCTCACTTAGACTGGTAAAGTCTGATGGGTTAAAGTGTTATTTGTGTACCGTGTTTATACTGAACTTAACTACATATTTTACATTTTCTACCCTACTTTAATTTGACTAATGAATGTTAAGTTGCCATAGAAAGTTATAATCCGATAAAAATCTATGTAAATAACACGTCTGTCTATAAAAGGTTGACCCTTAATTCTAGATGAATAAACGATTAGAATTGAAAGCAAAATCTCTTAATTTAATCAATTATTTTATCATTACCAAATTAAACATCTCTATTACCATAAATTCCTGCACAATTGCAATAAACACTCCATGCATAGTACTTGAAAATTATTTAAGTAATTAGTTATTAGTTTACGTACTGAATAATTCCAAAAATATCAAAAAACCATTACTTGAGAAATTAGACAAGAAGTATCTCTACTGCATTGGCAAATATCACATTCATTATTAAAATAAATTAATACCTGGAAAATAACATTAAGCAACAATGTAAATTATTTAGGGAATAACACAATATACTAATAATATGGGTTATTCCCAATAGTAATTAGTAAAATAAATCGAAAATTTAACAAGTCATTGAAAACAGATAATAATGCTAGTACCAAACAATTTGAAATTTAAGTCCTCGAGCAATTAAGGTGGAAAAAACTTTTGGAAAAACAGCTATCTAGCAGTTTAACGTTACTTTATTGTGATTATGTAATACATTTGAATAAAAAGTCATAAAATATACACATAATTATATTATTAGCATTCACCAACCATTCAAAATATATAAACTCTTTATAAAATCAACCACAATCAATTTTACACACATTTTATAGTTTTAAATAATTAATAAAGCCATATATGTATATATAGTTAACAAACTAATTGTTTTTATTAAGTATTTATGAACAAAACGCATTTTAAAATACAATAGCATATGATTTCAATGTTTATCACAACGTCAACATGCTATAACGGCCCTCCCTTGAGCGCTGGCCCACTGTGCAGTGGCGCCCCGGCAAAGCGAGGGTCCGGGGTTCAAGTCCTAGACGCAACCGTATATTTTCTGTTTAAAATTTTCGTCTAAGAATCGCTAATGTCTTCAATAATTTAAAATAATTTTCCTTGGTACGCGACAACCAGTTTTCTGTACTTAAACATAAGCCCCTTAAAAATAATTTATTTAATTATTCATCTCGACAACACAAGACATTAATAGGGTTGAAATTTTTACGATGTGCAGATTTGTTTGCTATGAAAAAGTCTAAACACTTATAGAGTATTAATTTCCTTAAAATAATAAATAAATTTTAGAGAGGCGAGGTCTATACTTTGTACCACATATCCAACGAATGAAGGGGTTGCATGATGACACAACACAATGACAATTCAACACACCTTTAAAAAGTGATATAGCCATTAAAAGCCATGAAAAAAAACAAAACCGATAAACCTAACCTAGTTTTGTTTAATCACTTTTCAAGACTTCATATAACTTTTTAAAGGTGTTTTGAATTGTCTTTTTGATGAGTTATCCGGTACGGGAAATGAGGCTACCAAAAAGGACAAAGGAAATACACTAAAAAGTTTACTACATAAAGGAATGCAAAATTATAATGTGATGCCTGAAAACATAAATTCTGCACCAATTTATATATTCAAATTGGATTGTGGGAGCCATATTAATCAAAAGAAAATATAATTCTATATAAATAAAATTGTAAATGTTCGAAAGTTCTTCGCCGATTGCTTTGAAATTTTGACACAAGTTTGTATTCAACTCGTTATATACTCGTACCTATTTTATATAGATGTCACCTGTGACAGGTAAATACATGTTTCAATACATGCAACACGCGCTATTGTTTCTCTATCTGACCAGATTCGGTAGTTTAAGTTGGAGGTCAGTTGGAGGTAAAAAAGCGGAACCCATTTTTTCACTTCATGTCTCATCTAAATATATATAATTATATATGTATATGATCAAATATTTCAAGACCCCTCTTCCATAGAAGCATTAGCTTTTGGCTGAAAGAGGAGTGTACATTGTTTTATAACAGTATGTAAGTAATTATATAATTATATTTAATTATGTAATTTTGAACTTCTAATTTTCTTACACTTACTCAATCTGTAAAAAAATATATATATTAATTTGATTGTCTTTAAAAAAAACTATTTTTCTAAGTATTTCTTGATATATTGTACCCTTAATTTCCTCACGCTTACTTAATCTGTAAAAAGATGTATTATTTTAATTATCTTTAAAAACACAATTTTCTAATTTGTGTACCTATGTTAATATTATGTTTGTATTTATTTCAAAAGTTTTTGATTATTGTTTAAAAAATCATTAGAACTAAATGTAAAGACTCCTCCCATAAACACGAGCTCCTGGAGCTCAACTTATGGACAAATAGAATAATAACGAAAAAATCATTAGAACTAAATGTAAAGACTCCTCCCATAAACACGAGCTCCTGGAGCTCAACTTATGGACAAATAGAATAATAACGAAAAAATCATTAGAACTAAATGTAAAGACTCCTCCCATAAACACGAGCTCCTGGAGCTCAACTTATGGACAAATAGAATAATAACGAAAAAATCATTAGAACTAAATGTAAAGACTCCTCCCATAAACACGAGCTCCTGGAGCTCAACTTATGGACAAATAGAATAATAACGAAAAAATTATTAGAACTAAATGTAAAGACTCCTCCCATAAACACGAGCTCCTGGAGCTCAACTTATGGACAAATAGAATAATAACGAAAAAATCATTAGAACTAAATGTAAAGACTCCTCCCATAAACACGAGCTCCTGGAGCTCAACTTATGGACAAATAGAATAATAAGTCTGCATTTTGTTATCATTTATAATGTTAAATAATAAATTGAAAAAAAAACAAAATAATGATAAAATGATTTAAAACTTATTTGAAGAATGGAATGTTACTCACTTAATATAATACATGAATGTGTACAATTAAAACTAATAAATGATAATAATAATAAATATCGAAGGATGTACATATTAGATATACATGTCAGTTTTTTTAATGTACCGACGTGTGTGTGTTTTTTTGTATTTTTTTTTAATCAAAGAAGTCATTTGTCATGTTAAATAAAATAAAACTAAAAACATATTATGGAAGACACGCGAATTTTAAGTAATATAAAAAGTTTACTTAAAAAAATACAAGTTATAATGCCATCTTCCCGACAAAAACGTCACAGTATCGAATTCGAACGTCAAACATAATCTCGCATCTGAAAAGTTTTGAAACGAGGAAAGTTTCACAATGGACTGCGCTGTAAACCGTTACCTTACTTTTATGTGCGGCGGGCCGGAGTGGCGCTCGGAACCGCCGCCCCAAAGTGTGTGTGGAAGAGCATATTGGAACACTTATATAAATAAATAAAATATTATATAGTATGTAGCAAAATAAAATCCAACAAAGGAAAAACCTATGCGCTGGTTTTGCAGTAGTTGTGATAACATTTTTATGGTTAAAGTTATGAAAAAAACTATTATAATAATTATTTTTGTACAAAATTGGCTTAACCCTGAAGGCTTTCAAAAGAATTTTTCTTTTTAGTCCTAACGACACGACAATTTCATGGAGTTTCGGAATGATTCCGAGGTATTTTAAATGTGATAGATATTTATTATTTTCGAAGTTGTGATGAAAAATACCATTTTTGAAACTGGATAAAATTATCTTTGAGATGTTTGTATTTAAAATAAACATTTGAAATTCTAAATAAATATATTTTCATATAAGCAATGAAAATGTTAACCAAAAACTTACTGATACATTTTGACTCAAACTTTCGTTATTTTGAAAGAACTCGATATTCAAAAAGCGCATTCCCTTTGTGTGGGAAATTGTTAAGAAAACTGTCACTTCAAAAATATAAAAAAAACTTCCTTCAGGTCCCCAAACTTTTTTGTTTGGAGCATTCTCGATTGCTCAATACTAGGTTCCCCACCGATATTTTTTCGAATCCATTCATGGAGGGGGGGGGGGGGTTTCGAGAAGAATAATTCCCCACAATGTTTTTGAATCCTTTCGCATTTCGGACAAAAATTCCCTGTGATTATCTCTGACATTCGTATTTTTAGATAAATAACAAGTTTAGTCAAATGTTGCTAATGAGCGTGGGGGCATATTTGCATCTCTTACACCCCCAATTTTTTTCATTGACATGGAACCCCTGCAGGTCGAAATCGACTCCGGGGGATCGATATAGAACACTTTGGGAATGACTGCTCTAATGGAATAAAATATGATGTTTGTGGCTAGTAATGTCCTTCGAGGCTTGCGAGGTTAACTGGTGTTTCCACAGTAATGAATAATTTTAGTTACATTTTATTAGCACACTATAAGAATCATTGTATCAATTCTAAATGCTTCTAACCGCAATAACAAAGACGAGTCGGTTAAACAAACAATAATATTAAACGATTATTTTTATGAGTTCAATGTTTCCTAGATTTTTATATTATTTCTATTATTTTTTGTAAATAACAATGTTGATCTAAAAACGCATGAAACCAACATAGGCCAGTGCAATTAGCGCCAAAAAGGGGGTCGCGATCGAAGTAATTCCGGTAGTCCCAATTTTTTTTATATGTTATATAAACTGATCCCTTGATGTAAAATCTGAGTTTCCGACCTTGGCGCACCTGTGCTCGCGCCGCCATTTTGAAAAAACTGGCCGAAATCGGGCCATAATCTAGTTTTTCCCAAATACCTCATTTCCAATGCAAATTTCGGCTAAAGTATCTTTGGAAGTATAATAGAACATAAAATAGCCTACACCTTTTGTGAATAAAAAATTTCTTCTATCTCTAATAGGTACCGAGGTAGAAAGCCGTAAAGGTGCGTATATTTTTGAAAAAACAAGTTTTTTGCGCGACTAGGTTTGGTTTTTTATAAATACCTCGTTTCCAGTGGAATTTCATGAAAATTTTATAGATACCAATTATGTAGAACATAAAATTTCAAAAAAAGCTGTGCAGTTTTTATGTTTATATAGTTTTTTGTACCGATATAAAGAATAAACAAATCTAGGTAGGTACGCACAGAAAATCTATCACGGTTTATTATCACGTTATTAGATTTTTGTTTGCATTTTTAAATACATACATCTATAAATCCCTGACCAAGGGCACTTGGTCAGGGATTTGGTCTGACATGACCATCGAACAAACTCTGATGAGATCGATGATAACATCTGGAGGTTTGACCCAAGGACGGGGAATCACAGACAGTTCCATCATTCGTTGGACTGCTGGATTCGTTTATCTGCATAACATTTGTGAGGGTATCGAGTCATTCCGTGGGATTGAATCAGGAACGTCAGAGCAACATGTGAAGATGAGGCCTACAAGAATTAAGAGGGATGATCGAGAGACGTTCAAACTATCATTGATTGGTTTGCTTGCCATGAACCATTTCCTAAAACAAACGTGATTATGTCTATTAGCAGTGGCACAATCGGGGATAGCAAAGTCACTTGTCACATGGCTGAAAAGATGGAGAAATTAGCTATGTCTAAAGTTATCAACCAGAACTTTGGAAACCTACACTTAAAACGTAATTATGCGATAGTTTCTCTTGCGGCGGTGACCAGCAGTGTCAAAAATCAGGGTGTGACTATGGCAATAGATCCATTAATGCTATTCCATCGTATGTATATTGCCAAAAAGTCTGAAAGTGAATTTAAGAATATTTTCAATATGAACTCTCTCCTGTACCATTGTCTCTTTTCTCAGAGGAAGGCATGCGCAAAGGAACGAAGTCTATATTTTATTCATCATTCAACCCTCTACCAAATAATACAGAACTGGGAAGCAGTAAAATACACGTAATTGATGGAGGATATTTACTGCACAAAGTTGTATGAGGTCGTGCTCAACTTTTTTCAGTAATTTTCCAGCAATATTTTTTATTTTATTGATTTATTGTGAAAAACAGTATAATCCATTTACATTTCACAAATAACAGTTTATAAATTACAGTTTATAAGAAGTAAGTACGTACATTTATTTGCATGGGTAAGTACATCAATACTATCTGATTAACCAGATTTGTTAAATAGTATGCTTATTGCCGTCTTAAATTCTCTTTGGTTCAAATTGAAAATGTCAATAACAGAAGAAATTTGATTTAACAAAGTAGTTATTCTCCCCAAAGGCATGATCATTGGTAGGTTGGTCCTGCCCCTTGGAAAAATAAATAATCTGTGCTGTCTAGCTCTGATGAAATTATCAGGGACATAAAAAGAAATTCGTTCCAGAATATCTGGATTGCAAATGTACCCATTTAGCAGCTTGTGCGCCATTAACACCATTGCAATATTTCTCCTAACGTCTAGACGTTCTATCCCCAGCATTCCGGTAAGAAAATCAGAGGGATACAATAAAGGGTAATATCCGAACTCTCGCATGTAGAGGTATCGCATAAACTTTTTTTGCATCTTTTCTACATCATTTGAGTAAAGGGCATCTTCGGGTCCCCATATTATCGATCCACTCTCAAGAATGCTGCGAACCAGAGTAAAATAATGCATTTTTATGACTGCCGTATTCGTAAAAGATTTCGAATTACATATAACAAAACCCAGCATTCGCATTGCAGAGTTGCACACCGAATCGATATGAGTTCGAAAAGTCAGACGCTTGTCAAAAATGATTCCTAAATCCTTCGTTATCGAAATATGTTTTAGAGAGGTACCAGAAATTTTATAGTTAAAATATAAAGTACGCTTTTCCCTTGTAATGCACATAATTGAACACTTACTACTGTTAAAATGAAGTTTATTTTGATGACTCCACTCTACTATACCGTCGATATCGATTTGTAGACGAATGGAGTCTTCATTTGTCGTTATACAGGTGTATAGTTTAACCCATATCTTCCTAGTGATCGGTTATATGATCGGTTGATACTTTATTTTTTTATGTGAAATTGTGAACACATTCGTTGTTAATTTTTTTATATTGGTACACCTGAAACTATTAGTTGTCAAGCAGTATTTTTGACGTTTCACAATTCCCGCGTTTATTATTCCAATTTAAACTGTTTGTAAGGCAATTTTTCTTAAAAAATATGTCTTGTCGTAAAACGTAAGTAGTTTTGGTATATTATAATATAATTCTATTTATGTTTATGGTTTTATACTTAGAATAATGTTTTTCACAATATTGTAACATATTGAAATGATTATAAAATTGATTGTGGGTAGAAAAATTGGTATTTTATAAAGTGATCGATTTTTCGATCAGTAGGATGATATACCAGTGTGTTGTTATGCATTCATATGAAGGTTTTATTTAGATATTTTTGTTGTTTTTGTTACAGTTTGTCAGTAAATGAAATTATTTCACATCTGGAAGATGACACGAATATTTTATCGGCTGATATTTATATTACTCCACCAGATAATTATGATAAAAGTGACGAAGATAGTGGTGACGAGGAATCTACCCATATAAATAATTTGTCTAGGCAACTATTAGCAGAAGCTGAACTTAGGGCCACTGTTTCTACAGAAACTTGTATTGACGTGGAAGACAGTTTCTTGGACGATCACACTCTCCAACCTACGCCTAGTACATCATCAGCAAAACCACCTTCGCAGAAAAAAAAAAGTGTTCCAGTATCTAGACGTTGGAGGGCTATAGATATTCCAGATAAGCCTGAACAAGTGACCACAATACCCAGTTTCCTTGAAGATGTTGAAACACCAATAAAATTTTTCGAGTTGTTTTTTGATGAAGAGGTATTTGAGCTGTTGCGTTCAGAAACTGAAAAAAATGCCATTCAGAAAGGGAAACACAATTTTTGAGTTACTGTGACGGTTGCGTCTACGCAGTGTGGTGTACAACCTGTAGGAAAGGTCAAGCGTTTTTGTGACAAACAAAAAAAGGATGTTGATCAACCCAGGTGTTTTATAAATTATAATAAATATATGGGCGGCGTAGATCGCCTAGATCAAAATGTGGGGTGCTACCGAATTTCCATTAGGCTGAAGAGATGGTATTGGCAACTACTTATGTTCCCTCTCAATGCGTGTGTGAACAATGCCTTTCAATTATATAAAATATCCCCGGCATCGAAAAAGGGCAACAGTTGTCATGATCTATTATCATTTACCAGGTATATAGTTACGACATATTTTCTAATGAAAGAAGCCTCTAACACCTCCGTTGGGAAACTTTTGGTGCCTAGGTCATTACTGGCTGTTATAAAACGGGTTCCAGACTCTATAAGGCTAGATGGAAAGGCCCATCACACTGTCAACCAAATTAAATCTACCCGATGTGGATTATGTCATAAAAATACATTTATGAAATGTTCAACGTGCAATGTCGCTTTACATCAGAAATGTTCTGTCATTTTCCATTCAAAATACATTTCATAGATATGCACAATGTCTTAATTAATTCCAAACAGTTTTAAAATATATAATTTTTATAAAAAAAAATAAAGTATGGTATGTACACAGTTTTTTATTTCACAATAAGTAACATTCTTATGAATACAACCCACGTAGGTATATTCCTACTGATCGATTTATCGATCGGTTTCAAAACTCAGCAAATAAATGAAATTATTATTATTTTTTAATTGATTTTTTATGACATAATTTTTATTTTAATTGATTTTTTATGATATACGTACAAGTCTAGATATGCTTGGGATAATATGGGTTAATGTCATCCGCAAATAATAAAAATTTTACAAATCTTATAAACATCCCTATGTTATTAATAAACAATAAAAATAATAGTGGTCCTAAATTAGACCCTTGAGGGACCCCAGAATTTGTGGCGTAGAGTTTCGATGTGAACTGCCCGTAAACAACGTATTGTTTTCTGTTAGACAAATAATTATGAAAGAACAAAAGCAGCATGTATGAGAAGCCGAAGCTTTCAAGTTTATTCAGTAATATGAGGTGATCCACTTTTTCAAAAGCTTTCGCAAAATCATTATATGAGACATCTACTTGTTCGTTATTGTCCAATATATTTGAGATGTAATCCGTAAATACCATTAAGTTGGTCGTTGTAGACCTGCCCTCTCTAAACCCATGCTGCTGGTTTATGAGAAATGGTTCTACTTTATAGTATATACGTTTTTGTATTACGAGTTCAAATAATTTGGCCGGTGCTGAAAGAATTGCCACAGGTCTGTAATTAGATGTCAGGTATGTACAAAATCATTATGGATCCAATGCAGTAGTAGTATTCGATGGATACCCAGGTTCTATGGAAAAGAAAAGCACTAAAGGGGTGGAAAGAGCACGGCGTACCATATTTACAACTTCTGCTGAAGTTTTGTTTTTGAAAGCATGCACCCACAAGTGCCACAGGAAAAGTTTTTGGGAAATGAGAAGAACAAGTCTCGTTTTATTTCCCTACTCAGAACCTCATTTGCACGATCCCACATAACGACAGTACAAGCTGAAGAGGATGCTGACGTTCTCATAGTGAACACAGCAAATTCGTTGTCATCTCAACATGATGTAGTCATAATCGTTGGTCAGGATATTGATCTGCTGGTACTCCTCACAGTTCTCTCACCTCCTAACGTATATTACCAAAAAGTTGGAAAAGGTAAATCACCCAACGCGTTGTACTCGAACAAATGTTTTAAACACATTGAAATAGTTGAAAACATTTTATTCTTTCATGCCATAAATGGTTGCGATAGGTACAACTGGAGCTTCGTTTGGTCAAGGCAAACACAAATTTTGTAATATTCTTCTCAAGAACCACTCAGTGAATGAACTTGTTCGTGTATTTCAAGACCCAAAAGCAAAGACAGAAACAATCACTTTGGCTGCCGAACAACTATTTGTACGTTTGTATGGCGGCAACGAGAAAACAAATTTGGAAAATTTAAGGTACATCATTTTTGTCAAAGGAGTAAAAAAGAACAAATTTAATTTATCCAGGCTACCACCCACCAAAGATGCAGTCCAGGAACACGCTTCAAGAACATACTTGCAAGTGCAGACTTGGCTTGGTCACGATAAAAATCCGACTGAATGGGGGTGGAAAAAGGATGCTGTTGGGTTACTTACTCCAGTAACAATGTTGAAGGAAGCTGCACATCAGGCCTTGCTGAACTTCATATCATGTCAATGCAAAAAAGGTTGCGCTGGAAAGTGCACCTGCAGAAAGTCGGGTTTGAAATGTTCCCTACTCTGCATTCATTGCAATGGCAACTCCTGCGAGAATGCTGTAGAAGCCTTCGTTGATGACGATGACGAGGAATATGATGACCCAGTCGCCACAAATTTGGGTGATAAGACAGATGAAGAAGCTATTCAGGGCCAGAAGTAAGAAACTATAGTCAAGGGCTCGTACTTCTGTCTAAACTGATCTACCATTATTTTTATTTTTTGTTATGCTGACAACTTAACTAATAAAGAAAAGAATGTCAATAAATGTTAATTTTACGAAAATACCAATTTTTTATCTACCTTATCATCTTAATTGTATTAATAATCTTAAATGTATGTTGTGATTACGTTGATAGGCATGTCAGACCAAGCTGCGAGCACAAATCTAGTGGCTTGGCCTATTTTAGTGGTCTTCCCATTGGGAATGTATGGCGACCGATATGCTGAAATAGTCTATCTACTATATTTATAGCTAGGTCTGACATAGGCATGACGATTGTTGTCAACGTATATGTTCTTAGAACAATATTTTTTAAAGAAAAATAAAATCAAGGAATGCCAAGTTTAAAACACCTAACCTCTGTTTCAATTTTTGGCCTGGTTTTGGTGGATTAGAGTTTGGATACGTAATAGAGATAAAAAATATAAATTATATACCTATTTCTTTAACGAAATTTAATTTTCTACAAAATTATTATCAATTAATTTTTCACAAAATTGTACTGGAAACGAGGTATTTATAAAAAACCAAACCTAGTCGCGCAAAAAACTTGTTTTTTCAAAAATATACGCACCTTTACGACTTTCTACCTCGGTACCTATTAGAGATAGAAGAAATTTGCTTTATCAAAAGTTGTAGGTTATTTTATGTTCTATTATACTTGTCAAAATATTTTAGCCGAAATTTGCATTTGAAATGAGATATTTGGGAAAAACTAGATTTTGGCCCGATTTCGGCCAGTTTTTTCAAAATGGCGGCGCGAGCACAGGTGCGCCAAGGTCGGAAACTCAGATTTTACATCAGGGGATCAGTTTTTATAACATATAAAAAAATTGGGACTACCGGAATTACTTCGATCGCGAATCGCTAATTGCACTGGCCTAACAAGTTAATCTAAGAACGCGTGAAGCCAACAATTTGATCTAAGAACGCATGAAGCCAACAAGTTGATCTAAGAACGCGTGAAGCCAACAATTTGATCTAAGAACGCGTGAAGCCAACAATTTGATCTAAGAACGCATGAAGCCAACAAGTTGATCTAAGAACGCGTGAAGCCAACAAATGAAATGAAAAATTACAAAGAAAAAAAGCTTATTAGCTTACTTTATTAACTAATTTAATTTTAAGTTTTTTTAATTAATTTTAAAAATGACTAATTTATTTTAACTTAGGTACATATTATTACATTTAAATAATGGGCATTCTGAATTGAAATTGAAGTTGACCATAATATCCTGGTAACATTGTTCCTAGCTATATGTTAGTCGATTTGTATAAAATTTATATAAAAAAATTAATGATTTTTTTTTATACTTTATTTATAATTGTATGTGTTTGGTTTGACATTATTTAAATGATTTTTTTTAAACTTGCAACTAAGTAACTATAAATCACGCCATTTCTCCGCAGGTAAATGTATAAATGATCATTCCAACACCTGATAAGACCCAAATAAAGCTTTCTGAGAAGTTTTCAAACTTATTCCTGCAACTTCTTTCTTTCTTTCGTGTGATATTATGTTCCTTTGAGACTGTTTCATTTGCTTTATTAATTATGTTTAAACCTTGTTTTTATGCTTATATAGGACTTGCACTATTTCGGATCTCCTCGTTATTTGTAATACGGTCGGTGCCATCGACAACGAGTCTATCTGTAGAGTTTCAGCTGTATCGGATTTCGGAAATTGGGTTAATTTCCGCTTCCAAGATTTGCAATCAATAATTACCCAAACATTGCAACCATACTAATTTGATTCAAATCAAATTTAATTTCCAATAGCGTAACTGGTAGAGCACCTGACCGGCAATCCGAAGGCTGCGGGTTAAATTCTCGTCCGCGACATGTTTTTTTTTCACGATTTTTTTTTTCAATTTTTATGGTTGTTTCAGGCTAATATTTATTGGTCAAAAATAATAAGTTATCCTTTGTACCATGCATAAAAACCTTAAACATCTCTCAAACATTAATAATAATACAACTGTTTTTTTTTTTAAACGTGAAATATTTTTTGTAAGATTTTCCTCTTCAGCGTGTTAGGGTCATATATGACCGGGCGTCCATATTTTATAAAATTATTTTTATCTTTTTTTCTATGTTGTTTGAAAGAGAAATAATAATACTTTGTAGTTTGCCTCAAATATTTGAAATGTATGCCATTAATAAAATGATAAAATAACAAAATGAATTTATAATTTGCGTCGCTATCGTAACAATAGATTTAACTTTTAAAACTATTTTTTATTATATGAACGAGGTGTGAAGTTACAGTTTTCTTGCAAATTTCCCAAACAAAACGAACGTGTTTTCTAAACATCGAGTTCTCGCAATTTTTCTACAATTGGAATTAATTAAGTAAAAATTTGGTTGACGATTTTGACAACATTTTTCACGTTTAATATTAAAATTTTATTATTTAAAAAAAGTTAAGTTTATTTTAATTGCGTAAATTGGAATGATGCTTTATCTAGTTTCGTAAACAGTATTTTTTACGGAAAATTAAAAATGAGATGTATATAGCGTATTTGAAAAACACAGAATACTTTGCGAACTGAACAAAAGTGATGAAAGAAAGTACTGAAGGGTTAAATGGTAAGTAATAGTTTATATTTTAAGTATAATAACTATATTATAACAAAAACTGATTGAAAGCCAGTCGATCTGATTACTGCAATTACTGTTAATAATGAGTACCTATGATTATAGATTACTGACTTAACATGGTGTTCCGACGATTCTATGGTTTTAATCACCAGTAGTAGTCTCGTGGTATATTAGATATCAAAATTCTTTAGATATCAAATTTCATATCAGATTTTTGTATGAAACTAGTATTTTCAATGTTATGTACCAGTTTTCTGAATATTTTGAGCACCTTGTCTGAGTCTTACCTATAATATTTGCTGTATTTTTTAAACATTTTCATGGTCAAAATCAACATCTTTTGGCTTGAATAATTTAATAATGTAAACGATAAACCTCACAGCTTGTTTTGACATTTTTATCTGCAGTCTTTCGGCATCCAATCGAGTTATAATCTGCAGCAAACAAGTTTAGAGCGGTACTAATTATTAAAGTACACTCGTGATCACGAAGAAACAGAATTGACAACGTCATTAAATCATATATTAAAAACCAGAGGAAAATGTAGACTGAATGCAGGAAGAGTATTGGGGCAGGATTGAGAGGACTGAGGACTTGAGATGAAAATAATTTCCCTGGGGGCCTGTGACATCTTTGGGAACTCATCTGTGGAGGGTCCTTTTAGAGGAGAAGAGAGGGTGAATATGGGTCTTGAAGAGTCCCATGTTGTAGGAGGGAAAAAACACAGAGGCAGTTAAACCGTTCCACAGCCGAGCTGTTGAACTCAAGAGCTAGTCGTAGAAATGACCTGTTCTCATTTTGCAAATGTCAATCGAATGGATTATTGACGCTAGTTCCTCGAAGCATCTTCCATCGTAATGTCGGTATTATAGGTCAGCATTCCCACCTAACGCCTGTGCTCCAAAGATAATGGAGTGAAACGGACCGCCCGGTTCTGCACAGAGTCAAGGGCTCCAGATATCCAGATCAGAAGTGGCTCCCAAAGTATACAGTACGCATAGCTTCTGAGACACTATCGTGACTCTGGCCAAGATGGAACCCAAGTGTCTGAGCTGGTCACTTAAAGATACACCAAGCATATCCTTGGAAGGCACGTTGGGAAGAATGCTTCCATTGAAGGAGGCTGTATTGTTATTGCGATCCCTTTTAGACGTCATCAGACATGATCGGGTCTCTGAACACTAAATTCCATGATGTTATTCATACCCCAATAGGAGCTAGGAAAACATTGATGACAATGAAACAATCAGTTAGTGCTCGGGTGGTCCGGTCAGGATGTCTGGTTAGGTGCTATGGACCAATGAGCTACGTCGGCTTATTTCCAACACGCCAAATAATTCTATTTGTACTAGTTCTTCAACCAACAATTACTGCTTATTATATTTTTTCACCTGTAAACAACCAACTTTATTTTTGTAAGAAAGGCTTTGTTAGTGCTAAATTTCCTACTAGATGGCGTCGAGACATATTATATATATCTACCGGTCGGTGGCAGAGTTGAAATCGCGTTTGGGTCCCACCCAGGCGTAGTGTGTTCAATTCCTCGGCTGGCTAAGTCCTCCATCACAACACAAGCAACATTTTCAGCTTACTGTGGTGGTAGTAGGAGATTTTCAAATATTGTCAGGTTATTCGTAAACAGGGAATGTTTGTCTTTCTTTAAAAAAAAAAAATTGTTGGTGAAATATTTTGACTTGTCAAAAATTATTATTTTTTAATGATAACTTCGGATCTACCGGATCTGCCCTGATGATGGACACTGCAACGCTGTCCGAAACGTCGGCTAAAGAAGGAGTTAGCGCAACACGGCATAACACCCTAAAAACAAACAACAAAAATGATAAACTAATGTTTATAAGACAAGGTTTTATGCATAGCACATAAAATAACAAATTATTATAAGCACAAAACAAGAATTATTGCTTATAATAATTTGTCATCCTTTGTGCTATGTATAAAACCTTGTCTTATAAACATTACTTTATCATTTAAAAAAATAAATTATTATTTAAAAATGAAAATATTTAATATTATGGAGTACCTATGGGTGACATCCTTTAATTTTACATAAAACCAGATTATCTGGAACTATACATATTTGCAGATGCTAATGTCATTTGTAATCGGCTTAAAAAAATCAATAGATATTTTCAAGCTATGAAATCATCACTTAAAATAAAATTTTATTGACGGCGCATTACAATATGATATTCAATCACTCTATAAATACAAAATCAGGTAGGTTCATAGTTATTAGTGGGTAATGTTATTTTAATGATTATTATTATAATCGGTAATTATAAAAATTTACTTTACATAATATATTATATTTTATAATGGGTATAAGAAAATAGACGCTGAACAATAATTAACTATGGTTTATGGAAATTTTCTGTAGAAAACAATTATGCTTTTATAACTAAGACGAGTTTGTATAAATTATTTTTTCACAACAACTTTTTAGTGAGTTTCGGTAGTACATATTATCCGAACACCGATTCAGAAAAGGTTAACAATACTATAGTTAGGTACTGCCACATAGTATAATTTTTTTTTTTTTTTATATTTTTTTTTGTTACTTCGTCTGTAACTCAAGTTCAATGTACTGTAGAACTTTTGCTTTCAATTTAAGTATTATTTTCGAAATGAGTATTGCTGATTAATAAAATCCCGTTAAACACGGGATAGCATGCCGTTTCATAATAAACTTTTAGTAAATTTATAATATATCGGAGCGCGTGTTTATGCACCTGCTTTTGTCCTGATTATACACAATGACGAAATGCGAAAATATTCGAATTTTTATGAATACATGTTCCAACATCGTTATAACAAAATTGGTGTTTTGCTGATAGTTTAATAAGAAATCTGAATTCGTTCGTTAAAGGCTTGCAGTCCCGTTTTTAACCAGAATAGGAATAATTTGAAGAGATTCTTAATAAAATAGCAATATTTCATATCAGTATGTTTTCATAATCGTTTGCAAATCGAGATAGAAATTGATATTTTGGATTACATTTTATATTTGGCCTACTTATATTAATAAATAAAAATGAAGTTCATGGTAACATTTCAATGAGAAATAACGAGTATCAATCGACCTTCAAACCAAATACAAAAAATAAATTGGTCTGATGTTCTGTTCTGATGGTTGGGGTAAAAGTCGGCGGCGGCGCCAAGGACCTAACAAAAATACGGTAGCCGACGAGATTCATTACCATTTGATCGTTAATTACCATTTTATCGTAATTAAAGTTTTATGGTAAATAACCATTTGATCGTAAATTACCATTATTAAAAAAAATGTTACCGGACAGCAAAGTGCTCATAACATTTTTTACTCCAAATGTGCTAAGGAGTAGCTGGTTAAAGTTTGTCGGGTACGTGCCGATACACCCTGTATATAACAAGGCATTCACAGGTATAACACAAGAACGTGCAATGAAATTATATGTATATAACAAGGACATTCACAGGAATAATACAAGAACGTTCAATGAAATTATATATATATAACAAGGACATTCACAGGCATAACACAAAAACGTGCAATGAAAATATATGTATATAACAAGGACATTCACAGGCATAACACAAGAACGTGCGATGAAATTATATGTATATAACAAGGACATTCACAGGAATAACACAAGAACGTGCAATGAAATTATATGTATACACAGACATAGGAATTAATAGACGAGAAGATAATGGCGAGGGGTAAAATCAACTGTTGAAGAACGAAGGGAGTGAAGCTGACTGTGATTCGTCAATAAATCAATCTGACAGTAAATAGGCATTTCGCATTATAATATCACCATTTACTTCTTAAAAGTAAAATCTGCTTTTGAATGAATAGACATTTTTACATGGGAGCGCAAATTACTCGCCACGTTATGAACAAATTTGCGAAGTCCAAATTCGGCAAAAAAATTCGGTTCTATTTTCAGAGTCGAATATTTCGTTTAAGTATTTAGTTAAGACACTTTTATAAATGTTCATAATTTACTTCCCAGCAACCAACCAGCTTTGTGTTTCGCGTCCAGACGTTTCTCGATGTGATAGTAACAACTGATTCATATTATACGATGTGAATATGCTTAAAATAAAGTAAAATAATGCTTATATATGGAATGTAATACGACAATTGGGTTTATTCTCTTTTTCACATCTATTTTTACAAGTTTTCATAGTACAAGTCAACATTTTGCCGTGTTATTTCGTAAAATGAACCGATGATGCCTCGACCATAGTTCGCACAAGAATGATGACGTCACGTTTTCAAATTTCACTTGAGGCCATACGCGAGCACAGCCGGCTCCAATGGAACCGGTATGGGGAGTGGGGATAATACGCTTTTAATCACTTAGGGCAGGTCTACTAATATTCATATGTCTATGTATGCATATAACAAGGACATTCACAGGCATAACACAAAAACGTGCAATGAAATTATATGTATATAACAAGGACATTCACAGGCATAACACAAGAACGTGCAATCAAATTATATGTATATAACAAGGACATTCACAGGCATAACACAAGAACGTGCAATGAAATTATATGTATATAACAAGGACATTCACAGGCATAACACAAGAACGTGCAATGAAATTAGGCTACCAAAAAAGGACAAAGCCAATACGCAGAATAGTTTACCCACTGCAATGCACCGCCCCGGGAACCCTTTATTGGATAAACAACACCCCGGCCGTAGGTCAGCTCAAGTGGTTTGCTACGCTAGGTGACTTAGCAGGGGTGCCCGGGTTCATGGGGTAAGGATTGTTTAGGACTTGTCGGCGGATGCACCTGTCTCTTCAAATCTCTTCAAATTATTGGTAATCCGGTTGAAAACGGGATTGCAGGCCATTAATTAATGAATTAACAGGTTTCCTGGTATCCCTTATTTACGCCCTTGCGGTAGATACACAGTCCTTCAGACAAATAGAGCCTACACAGAATCGACGAAGATGTGCACTGCCCACAAATTGCACCTGACTATTTTGATTGGTTGTTGAAATCTCATAGGTTTATTATATAATATTTTGTGTTGTTTGTCTGCAGATGCGAAGATATCGGCCAGCCAGGTGAGCTCGCTTGGCCTGTCCACTCAGCGCGGCACCTTCGTGACCTGGGACCGACGCTCCGGGGAATACTTCCACAACTTCATCACGTGGCGGGACATGCGCGCCGATAGCATCGTGCAGAAGTGGAATCACTCCGTTCTGAATCGGGTGAGATTTACTATTGAAAAACTTCATCTTTAGTCGTTGCATCATTGCGTTTGTCATTCTCATTCCAATTTCCCTGGGGAACAAGGCTCTTACACTCTAAGCGGAACATTTATAGCATCAAAAAGACAGAGTCAAGACTCTAAATATTGGGATTGTTCCCACCTTTCCATGGTGGAAGATACCTTGGTCAGAAAGGTAAGATTGTCCTGGAGAAAGAACGTTTTCACAAATAGAAATGTGTATTCAAAACAGTTTTCTTTAATCGTTAAAGAAGATTATACTAATAAATCTAATTGACATATAAAAAACGCGAATAAATCAACCAGTCTTACCTATTAATTAATCTTTAGTCGTCGCCTTATTGTGATTGTGATTCCCATTTCAATTTCCCGGTGAACAAGACTCCCATACTCTAAACAGATAGCTTCAAAAAGACAGAGTCAAAGTTTTGAAGACTGTGAACATCGGGCAGAAAAATATGCCGAAAGATTTTTGACTCACAAGATTAACAAAGCAATAATTTTTAGTTTTATTTGTTTTTAACACTCATATTGCATACATGCATGTATTTGTACACCCCACTTTCTTTATATATGATACTTTGACTTATTTACTATTTGGTCCTATTATCTTGCTAATTCATATTATTCTATACCTATAAATACACTGTCTCTGTTATTGATTTAATATGTTTTTATTTAACCCCTATGAAGGTTAAGGATGAAACGAAACCGTTTTTTTTTTTTTTTTATTTATTGTAAGTTTTTTTGATACATACAGTTACATATACAATTATACAAAATACAAGGAGTAACAAAAAAATCCCACAAAGGCGAAGCCTGTGCGTGGGCATTATAAGGTGAAAATTAAAACAGTGGTGGTTATATTATCTATGGTTTAAATGAAACAAGAGATAAGAATAAAGAAAAAAAATCATATAGTACATTTGGTTATTTTAATAAAAAAAGAGTTCAAAAGAAGTTAAACTTTTTTTTTTTAAATTTAGATGGTAACATATTATCATATATAGGTATCATATTCGTATAACTTATAGAAAAAATTCTCTCACTTCCAGATACTTTTTTACCCAGCTTTTGACATTTATTTTATACGAGTTTAGGTTTTGGCATATCTTGATGGAACTCGGCAAGGAATTAAACAATTTTGGGCCAATATAGTTAATGTGTCTTTGGGCTAGCCTAGTTTTGCAGTGAGGCACTGTGTACATGCATATGTTGTGTCTCTGGCTAGAACGATTTGGATTTTTACAGAAATTATAAGGACGAGTGTATACAAATTTAAGACATTGGACACAGTAGATCTGCCTTAGTTCCATAATGTCAGTTTCCTTAAACAATTTATCGGTGGGATATGTCTTGGTCTTCTGGTGCATTATCTTATGATAGACTTCTGAATAATTTCTAGAGGTTTCACATGGTTATTGAATGTTCCTCCCCAGGCGATTATTCCGTAGGAAATGGATGAAAGTACCAATGCATCATAAACGAGCCTCATAGTTCTTATGTTAACGATATTGCTCATGCGTTTGAATATGTAAATTAGGTGCCTCAGTTTATTGACAGTTTTTTCTATGTGATAAGTCCATTTGAGTTGACAGTTAATAGTTACACCTAAGTATTTGATATAATTTCCTAATTTTACATCTTCGCAGTTTGAGCATGTCTCAGGGTTACAATTAACATTATGGAACTTCAGGTTAAGATTATTTTTAGGGGATGCCTTTTGGGAATTATAGAAGGGAATAAAAACGGTTTTCTCATAATTTAGACTAAGAAGATTTCTATCTAGCCAATCTTTGACTATTGCAATGCATTTGTTGGATTTACTTATTGTATCTTCCCATGTTTTACCTTGTACTGTTATTGCAGTATCATCGGCAAAAGAGAGAATTTTACCTGGTATTACTATATTGCATAGGTCATTGATGTAGATTAGAAAGAGTAGTGGCCCTAAGACAGTTCCTTGTGGAACACCATGTTTTACTAAGTCGTA
The DNA here is from genome assembly GCF_061612785.1 of Hesperophylax consimilis. Classification (NCBI taxonomy): domain Eukaryota; kingdom Metazoa; phylum Arthropoda; class Insecta; order Trichoptera; family Limnephilidae; genus Hesperophylax; species Hesperophylax consimilis. The sequence goes on from NC_142848.1 coordinate 34,764,272, forward strand.
AGCGCTTAAGGTTGATCCTATTTTTGTGGATTGTTGGCGATTTAATATGTAGATTTTTAATAGCATGAGACTTTTGTTTTTGATACCAACGTTAGAGATTTTCTTTAATAGAATTTTATGGTTGACCGTGTCAAACGCTTTCTTTAGGTCTAGGAAAATCGTTAGAGTCTTAGTGTTTGAGTCTAGGTTAGAGTATATGTTTTTGGTTAAACTAAAGATAGCGTCGTTGGTGGAAAGGTTTGTTCTAAAGCCATATTGATTAGCTGAGAGGATTGAATTAGATTCTAGAAAATTCATAATTTGTTGTTTTAAACACTTTTCGAATATCTTGGATAGTTGCGAAGTTAGAGTGATAGGTCTATAGTTATCTGTTTTGCATTGGGATCCGGATTTATGTATTGGAATGATGTGGGAGAGTTTAAAATTGTCGGGGTATATGCTATGTCTGATGCAACTGTTAAAGATGTGATGTAATGGGATGATTATGTGTTTTTTAATTGATTTGATTGTGGTATTGCTTAAGTTATCCGGGCCATTTGCAGACTTCTCTTTAAGGTTATCAATTTGTTTTAAGATTTCAGATTTTTTTATTTCTCTGAATGTAGAAAGCTCAGAGGTAGTGTTTTTAGTCTCTGAAAGGCCGGGAAGAGTTTGATTTGAGTGAATACTAAGATTGGGATTATTATCCATAAGGGTTGAGGCGATGTTTGTAAAGAAGTGATTGAAATTGTTAGCAATGCTCTCGGCGTCTTCGATGGTTTCGTTATTGTCAGTAATGATTTTTTGAGGAATTTTGTGGACCTTTTGATTTCTATTTGTAATTTCATTAATGACTTTCCATGTTTTTTTTGAATCGGTGTGCGCATTGTGTAGTTGTGAAGAGTAGTATTGTTGTTTTTGTTTTTTTATGATTGTGTTTAAGAAGTTTCTAAATATAATATATTCATTACGTTTGGAATGGTTCTGTTCTACATTGTTAGATGTGCAATGTTTTTCGTGATTTTTATGGATTTTGAAAAGTTTGTTACTGTGTTCTATTGAGATTATAAGTCCGCGCGTAATCCATGGTTTTATGTGTTTATGCTTACTTTTAGGTGGTGATATTGGTTCATGACTTTTTAGAATATATTCTTGTATTATTTCATAGAAATTATTCAGAGCTAAATTTGGGTTATCGTTGAGACGATATTTTTGTTATTTTTAGACGGCGATCCACGATTCTTCGGTCAGTAAGTTGTCCAGAGTTGAATAGTTGATTTTGGTAATTATTTTGTTAAGATTATTTGGTTCAGCATGGATGGGCATATTTGGAAAATAGTGGCCGTAGAAAGTGGGGTAGTGGTCAGTTATGTCAATTTTAAGTGTAGCGGATTTATGAAGATAATTTTTATTTGATTTTAGAAAAATATGATCTAGACATGTATCGTTAGGGTAATTAGGTCTGGTGGTGTTGTTTATGTAGGAAAGATATCCTGTAGAATACAGAACATTTAGATATTCATTCGAGATCGGGTTTAGTAAAGCGTTTTGTATATTTATATTGAGGTCACCCATAAAAAAGGCAAAATCAAATTGGTTTGTGCTATTTTTGTTAATAAAAGATTTAATTTCTTGTCTAAACAGATTTGTAGATAGAGAGGGAGAGCGATATGCGGTCAAAATAGAGTATTTTTTTCCCTTTGCAGTGAAGGTTGCATGGACAGCGTTTGAATATTTGAAGTTTGGGTTGTCTATTTTTATGTTGGATATGGAATGCATGTTGTAAAATATGGTAATGCCATCATGAGAGGTATGTCTAGCCGGAATTGATAAGGAAATATAGTTCGGTAAGTAAAACGGAACACATTGGCGCATTTGTGTTTCAGTGAGTGCTATAAAATCAACTTGGAAGGATAACGTGTTTAAAAGGATACATAGTTCATCAAAATGTTTTCTTATACTTCTGATGTTCATGTTAAGTATGTTGAATGATGTATCGTTGAATAATGTGTTTACATCCTCAAAGTTGTCACATTCATAAGTTTCAGGAATGCTGTTTTCTTCTGAAGGGGCCATTTTTGAGTCCGATTTATTGGTTATTAATCCGGTTTTGGGTCCGAATTTCATATATTCCGGTTTCATATATTAAAAATATATGCCATACAGTGGTATTAAAATATTTTTTTTTTATATAATTATGTATGTATGGCTACAAAGTGTTTCCTACAGTGAAAAATACATTAGTTGACTTTCGCTAAGAGATCATCTCAAAAACACTGCAAATTACCCAATAAAAAATATTTACCGGCTGACATTCAACATAAAACTTCGTTGAATACGCACAGGGCCGGCCCTGATTCAAACGGCCTGGCGCGAGTAAAATTTTGGCGCTCCTTGTCAAAACCCACTGTAATCAATAATATTTGGATGATTTGTGTTTTTGTGAAGCGCCGTTTTTATAAAAAATAATCTCGTGTGATAGGACTGTTACGTGTTAACAGCACCTTGGCAATTCGGCGCTCGGAGCGAACTGCTCCGATTGCGCCTGCATTCGGCCGGCCCCGAACAATACTTGCAAAAGTCTCATGTGCAACTGATTGTATTTTTTTAAACATAACCTACACCTTTTTACTGTTATTTGGTAATATATGTGGTCTGTAGCTAAACATTGTGACATATTGTGGTAAGGATACTGCTTCAACATGTTTGCAAACAATGAAAATTTAATGTGGTAACTATTCTCCCGCAGTCTTCCAAAGTGTTAAAATATTTTTGAAATTGTACAAAACGATAATCATTTTTATTTTTATTTTATTATTCCAGCATCTACGGAACATTAACATTATTAAAATGTTTTTATTTTCAGACCGTCTCCGCAGCTGCCTACGTCCTGTACACCTTTTCAAGAAGCAAAAGATTCCTTGCAGCCAGCGTTATCAAATTTTCTAATAACCAAGTTAGTAACCAGTATTATTTTATTTAATTATTGAAGACAGTATTAGCGACTCTTTAACAAAATTTGAAACATAAAAATCAGAAAAAGATACGGTCGCATCTAAGACTTGTACCCAGGATCCTTGCCTTGCAGCGGCGCGCTCTGCCAACTGAGCTAATGGGACCCTATCTCCTTCGGTCATATTTAACTGTATCATACTACGAATAAGAACCATCATTATCTTCATTTTTTTACCTTTACGTATGATCACAATATTCAACTCGAACTAAATGCAATCTAAACAGTGTCTTGGATAAATATATACTATTTTATTTTTAATGTGCGACATCTATTGACTTGTTCTGCAAGTCTAGGATAAATATTTATTTTTGCAATAACTTAATCAGTAGAACCTCAAAATTGTAATATTTAATTATTGAAGACAGTATTAGGGACTTGAAACCAGAGCGCCAGGGCAATGTAATACAGTAGTGAATGGTAGAAAAATTCGGGGACGCCTGAGGAAGACTTAACTCGAATTTCTGCATTAGAATGAAATATAGAGTCGAATTATAATCGATATAATGTAGTTTTTTTAACAATAACAATGTGTATATTACATGAAGTTAATGGTAGAAAAGACACAAAACAAATAATTATTTTTGGTAAAATGAGACGTCAGTGATTAACGAAGAAGCAGGTGTAAGTAGAATGTATGACTTTGAAGTGAATGGTTAAAGAGGTCGAGGACGCTCGAGGAAGACATCACACGATTAGTTTTATTATACATATTATAAGCTATCCTTATTGTAATCGTTTTTTTATTCCGGTTTAATCTGTCGGAAACTACTCCATTGTAGTATTGTAAATGCTTTTAGCTATGTGAAATAGTTTCGTAATATTATTTTTAGAATTAAGAATTTCATTAGATACGGATTTATTCTACGGTTTTTCCGTAAAAAGATTTGAAGTGATTTTTTTTTTCACACTGCAGTACCTACATATTTGTACAAGGTGACCTCAAACTCTACAAGAGTGGAACTGATGAATTTCATAACATTTAATATGTGGTCGATTTTCTGAGATAATTTTTTTGATTTGGCTTTTCCTTTTCGAGTAAATCTAGTCCGAAGTTGGCATTTTTTAGGTCAAATTTGAAAAAAAATCGGTCCTTAGGGGATTAGGGGATTAATAACAGCTGTTTGGTGGATTTTCAAATGCGTCCCAAGTTGAGTCCCAATTGAGCCAGTGTGACTATGGCATCCCCAATTAGGGTATAACAATGAGGTTGAAGATAGTGGGGAGGGGAATGAGATGGAAAAGAGGAAGGTTGGGAAGTACCTGGCTATTCAGATCTGGTCAACAAACACAGAAAATGTACTATATATTATTTTGCACAAATAGCACAAATCAATCAAACAAAATTTACCTGTGCACTCCGGGATTTGAACCCGCGACCTCCGGCTTCCCAGTCGAGAGCTTTGCTCCTCGACCACTTAGGCCGTCATGCTCATATTGCAAAAAAAGCATTTTTGGTTTTCTTTGTAATGTAGATTCACCAGATTCCCGCTTGTAATAGGAATTTCTGGATATTGTTGTTGTTATACGCCCATAGGGGCTTTTACATAGATTATAAATAAGTTTTACATAAGTTATCGAGTTAGAATTTATACTAAGAGTTATAAAAGTGAAGAATTTTAAAAAAATATACAAGTAGTTTTTGAAGAATATGGCGTAAAGAAACATTTTAAACAACATAATATTTAACAATAACAAAGAACAAAATATAATATAAAACATTACAATAACATATCTAATCGTTAAATCTATTACAATAATTTGTATGATTCCACAAAGTGTTGGTTTAATTTGAATTTAAGATTATAAAGGGAATCATGGAATATATCTATAATACCACCAAACTTGTTGCCCAAATCATGCATCCTATTGGTAAGTGAGTTTGACTGATAGTTGGTTTTATATGTGTCGCAAAAGAATGTTGTATTTTGTCTAGTATTTCTTGTCGGTACATAGAGTTTAATAGCAGCAACGATGGCAGGGCTGTCAATAAGGTTGTTCATGACTCTGTATAATAAAATTAGGTCTGAAATGGTTCTTCTGTCAGACAGCGTAATTAAATTAAGTCCATTCATCAAATTTACATAATTAATGTTTTCTATTGGAATTTTAAGCTTGAAATTTAAGTACCTAAGAAATTTGTGTTGAACCCGTTCTAATTTGTTAGAGTGTACTTTATAGAAAGGAGACCAAATAGGTGAATTATATTCCACTTGGCTTCTAACTAGTGAAATGTAGAGTGTTTTCATGCAATCCAATGACTTAAAATCAGTTAGGGTTCTACAAAGGAAGCCAAGAATCTTTAAAGCCTTATTAGTTATATCATCTATATGCGCTGTGAATGTTAAGTTTGATTCGAATATAACTCCCAAGTCACGAATTTGTGATACTGGTGTTAATTTAACATTATTTAAATTATATTCATGTAAGATATGAGAATGAGTTCTGGAAAATCGTATTACTTGACATTTCTCAATGTTCAAAAATAACATATTTTGTTCGCACCATTTAAAAAATTTATCTAAATTAGCTTGTAAAATTAGGCAATCATATATATTTCGTATTCTTTTAAACAATTTTAGATCATCTGCAAAAAGTAGGACTTGTACATCTTTAAATATGTTTACAATGTCATTAATGAATATTAAGAATAATATTGGGCCAAGGTGGGACCCTTGCGGGACACCACTTGTGGCCTCGAATACATAGGATTCTATAAAATTAATCCTGACACAAAGAACTCTATTACTGAGGTAACTAATAATCCATGTCAATAAACTACCTTTGATGCCTAACAGTCGGAGTTTGGATATAAGAATATGATGTCGAACCTTATCAAATGCTTTACTGAAATCGGTGTATATAGAATCCACTTGTTGTTTCAGACTGAGCGATTCAGATATGTAATTATTGTAGATAGTTAAATTACTTAAGGTAGATCGACCTCTGATAAAGCCATGTTGGTTAGGAACAATAATATTGTTGATAGGTTTTACAATGGTATCTAATACTAATGACTCGAAAAGTTTGGGTAAAGCAGACATAATACAAATAGGTCTGTAGTTAGATATATCGCTTTTGTCGCCTTTTTTATGAATGGGCGTTAAATAACTCTTTTTCCACAGAGCCGGAAAACAGCCAGACGCTAAGGATTTGTTAAAAAGTTTATGTAAGGGATATATCAAACTATCAATGCAAGTTATTAAAAATATGGGAGGAATACCATCCGGTCCAGCAGATTTATTACTATCTAGTGCTTTTATGCTTCTTTCTATGGAATCTAATTTTATGAAACATTGACTTAGGTTTAATGACTCTTCCACTGACGTACTGGAGACTGCTTTGATGGGAATATCTTTGTCGTAGACACTTTTAAATGAGTCAGCAAAAAGATTAACTATACCCTCAATACTGTCGGCACATTTTTCTTTAAAGAACATGCTATTAGGATATCCACAGTTGTCTTTTCGTTGAGATTTAGTAAAATTCCAGAATTTTTTCACATTGTGATGATGTACCTCATTTTCAATTACGTTAACATAGTCACTATAGCACTTTATTGATAATTCTTTACATTGTTTTCGTAGTTTAGTAAATGCTATATAATCGTTAGAATTTCTGGTATGTTTATATTTTCTGTGGATACATTTTTTTTTATTAATTAAATTAGTTAGTTCCCTTGTAAACCATTTCGGATAATTAGATGATGTAAAGCTAACCTTGGGAACAAATTGTTCTATAGAGGTATTTAAAATCGAGTAAAAGTATTCTAATTGATCATTTATATTATTTTCCTCATCTAAAAAGGACCAATCTGTTTGGGCAAGGTACTCCGTAATATGATGGTATTCAGCTTTGGAAAAGTTATACGATGGGACACTTGTTTTTTTTGAAGATGTTAAAGGCCTATTTGTTATGATAATGTCCAACGGTGGGTGGTGTTGATCTAATGGTAATAATAATTCGTCGGATAGCTCAACCACTATTTTCGAATCACTTGAAAACACTAAATCCAACATTCGATTGTTAAAGTTGAAAATCTTGTTTGATTGAGTTAGTCCCAAAAATAAAGACATATCACGAATTTCACTACATTTAGCACACTGTAAATCGGCTTGGTTTGTAGCAGGTCCGTTGTCATCTTGGCTGGTCCAGTTAGGAAGGTTATAATCACCAGCAATAATGAATTTTGCTTTAGGATATTTGAATTTGAGTACTTCTATGTCCTCATTGTGATTTTTATACGTTTGCAAATCCGATGCAGGTGGGATATAGACACAGCCAATAATAATTTTTCCATTAGGTATATTGAGCAATACAAAAATTTGTTCAACACTTTTGTGTTTTACCGGTAATTTAGTAGATGATATATTCTTGGATACGCACAGCATCACACCTCCTCCGTTAGACTTTTTGCTCGTAATAGAATTTCGATCAGAACGATATGTGGTATATTGATGTAGGCCTAATTCTGACGAGCTGATATCAGCGTTTAACCATGTTTCAGTTAAAAACAGAATATCGTGTGAGAAGATTGGGGAGTTAGTTTTAAGTTGGTGCAATTTTGTACGCATTCCCCGTACATTTTGATAATATCCTGTAAGTCTAGAAAATCTGTTCTGTTTGTTTTTTAGTTTTTTGCTTGGGTTTTGATGATTTTGGGATTGTTTTTTCATGTATTGTTTTTCAATTCCCGTACCTATCCATATTCCAAACCCGTGTGGCGCTGGTGAACACTCGGACCTCGGGTTGCTTCCTATTCAGTCCTAGCAACCTGCTCCAATTAGCCAGCATAAGATCTTGCCTGGGTATCTAGACTATCTAGCACGGTCTATCGATAAAGCGATTGATAGTGTTAATAACTTGTCATAGTTATTAAGCACGACTGCGGATTGCTATGTACAAACAACAGTTCACAGGTCAAATAAATTATGAACCCTGTCATTGTGAACTGTTGATATACGTTAGCGATCTGCAGTCATGCTCGGGAAGAATCAAGGGTGACGAGTTACCGACATTATCGATAAAAGTGCCAGATAACCTATTCTTATGAAGCATAGATTTTTCTTTAATAACCACATCCAATGCTTCCCTAATAAAATTAAGCTATCTTTAATCACTTGTTTAATAATCTGTGTGAGTAAAAATCGTGATGTTACTGCATTATGTTATTATGACAGACCTTTGTTGAACATGCACATTTCATTTTATGTTCCAGATAACACCGCGGTTAGCCTGGGCCATCAAAAACATCCCCAAGTTGAAGAGCGCCGTCAGTAGTGGAACGGCCGTGTTTGGTACCATCGACACCTGGCTGCTGCACAAACTGACAGGTGGACAGCTCTATGTCACGGACTTCTCCAATGCCTCCGCCACTGGAATGTTTGACCCGTTTACGCAGAAGTGGTCAGCGTGGGGCCTGCGCTTCATTGGTGTGCCCATCGAAATCCTACCCATGGTGGTGGACTCAGCCGGAGACTTTACCCATGTTGAAGAGTCGCTCCTTGGTGCTAAGATACCCATCACATGTTGTGTATGTACCTCTTTATTAGCTATGATTGTATAAACTTTGCTGCATGTTCGACCCCTTCACGAAGAAATGATCTGCACGAGGTGGTGGACTCGGTCAGAGACTTCATGCTCATGGAAGTGTCATTGCTACACGCTAAGATAACCATCATGTTGTGTGTGTACCTCTATAATTCAATTCAATTTATTAATTTTGAAAACATTTAAAAATTGTTCATTTTAATGCGTTTTTAAATATTTTTTTAATGATAAACTAATGTTTATAAGACAAGGTTTTATGCATAGCGTAAAGGATAACAAATAATTATAAGCAATAATTAGTTGCCTGAAATATCAATACAAATTGAAAATATCTCCCGATATCTCCCAGGTACGGGTTCAATTCCCGTTGGCGGCATTTATTTTTACTCGGGAGATATTTTCAAAGTGGGTATATCAACTATACTAGTAATAACGGAGCCTGCCTTTTAAAGGCAGCTTCATTATGTTAAAAGTGTTGATGCCCGAATTGATTCTGTTCAATAGCGAGATTGCTCTACCCACCGGCATGACATTGGCAAAGTAGTCCTGCAGGCTGAGAGACTCTATGCTATCAGAGATAACTATCGGGAACATAAAATCGAATGCTCTCCATGATAACTGAATTTTCAAACCATCCACAAATCAGTCTGAAGAAATGTGTACATCCCTTCTGACCCGTAGATGGTTTATTTCGAGCATACCCAAAAGAAAGTCGGTAAGATAGAGCCATGGGTAGTAGCCATACTCCCTCATGTAGAGAAATCTCAGGAAAATCTTCTGAACTCTCTCCAACATGATAGAAGTCTGTCGTTCCACTCATTTTACGTACTCAAATCATATTCCAAGCTCAGCCAAATGGACACGATTCATTGGACTCGTTCCTTCGATTCCTTTCGGTCTGCCGGACTCGACCGAATCCGTTGGAATCAAACTCATTGTGTCGTTCCACCAGACTCATTGAATCAGCTGAAACGAAACTCATTGTGTCGTTCCACCAGACTCATTGAATCAGCTGAAACGAAACTCATTGTGTCGTTCCACCAGACTCATTGAATCAGCTGAAACGAAACTCATTGTGTCGTTCCACCAGACTCATTGAATCAGCTGAAACGAAACTCATTGTGTCGTTCCACCAGACTCATTGAATCAGCTGAAACGAAACTCATTGTGTCGTTCCACCAGACTCATTGAATCAGCTGAAACGAAACTCATTGTGTCGTTCCACCAGACTCATTGAATCAGCTGAAACGAAACTCATTGTGTCGTTCCACCAGACTCATTGAATCAGCTGAAACGAAACTCATTGTGTCGTTCCACCAGACTCATTGAATCAGCTGAAACGAAACTCATTGTGTCGTTCCACCAGACTCATTGAATCAGCTGAAATGAAACTCATTGTGTTCGTTCAGCTGGACTCACCGAACAGCTATTTGTTAATGTTAAATTTGACCATGACCCCTAGCTAAAATATTAATAACTGCTTTAATTTTGTATTTGAAAAATGATCTTCATAATGCTAGGAATAATACCTAAGTAACGCTGGCGCGAACTTGCTGGAAATTTGCCCCATGTAGACCAAAAAAAGGTAAAAAGCAATTATTCAAGCTGTCTTTTGATACACACAATATAAATACACTTTATTTTTGAAAAATGTTTTCGTCAACCGATATGTTTGGTTCCGGCGAGGTGTCTCAGATCCACCTACAGTTTGGAATGAGTGAGAGTGAATCCAGCCGGATGGTTATATATTCCATGATTATAGGTTCCATTATATTTTGCGAACCCGGACCGATTCAAAAGTCTTCGGAATCATAGTCGTTGGATTCGTTCAACACACTTCTACAATATGAGAAAATACCTGAAGTTGACTCCAAATTACCGACCCACTTTCAAGTCCACTCCTTATGAAGGAATTGAATCAAACTATGAGAACCGAATTATCTCTAAAAATCCTTGCAGTGCGTAGAACAAAGTCCAGCTAATGCTTTATTCCAGAAGGTATTCAGGGGCAGTGCAATGCCATACATTCCATAATTCACACGGTAAAAACAAAATATAATAATTACTTCATGTAGTTGCCCCTTCAGGCAGAATTATATTTTATGAGAAGTTTGCTTCTCGCAACTAATTATCTTCGTTTATATTCCAGATGGCAGACCAATCGGCGTCCATGTTCGGTGCCTGCTGCTTCAACCCAGGCGACGTGAAGCTCACCATGGGCACCGGTAGCTTCATCAACATCAACACGGGCCCGAAGCCCCATGCCAGTGTGCTGGGCCTCTACCCACTGGTGGCCTGGAAGTACGGGGGGGAGACGGTGTTCATGGTGGAGGGGAACAACAATGACACGGGGACCCTTATTTTATGGGCACTTTCCGCAGGTTTGTATTCACTTCATCAAACAGGAAGAATAGAAACAATAGGCTGCAATTTACACTGTTAATTGTAAGAAAAAGCGATTGAAGACGATTTGTGGTTAGACATATTATTTATTTTACTTCGCTTTTACTTTACTTTTACCCTTGAGGGTTTTATTAGTGTGGAGCATTCATTGTAAGAAACCTATAGTTCTATCGGTGGCATAGTTGCAAGAAAGTGGTTTAATTTCACCAAGGCTGACATTTAATCTTTCCTGGCTCTCAGCTCTCAAAAAATTCTGTCACAAATCAAACCAATCATTTTTGTAACAATAGAACCAAACCTTCTATTTCCAGTATGTGCCTTATAAGGCACTTTATCTTGGTCATCTGTTATTTAATTTCTGTACTGTCTTAAATTGTTAGTTTATCTTTATCTTTTTTCTCTTCCAGGATTAATAGAGCACGCCAAGGAAACGGCAGACTTGGCAAATAGTGTGGAAGACACTGATGGAGTATTTTTCATACCGGCTTTTACTGGATTAGGGGTAATTATTATCCTACTCCATATTTTATGTTTGATCAGCTTCTGCATCGTGCCCTAATGTTACTGATATCAGTGATTCCCAACCCTTTATAATTCATTAGTCATTTAATTTCTACTAGAGTCGGGTTGATCGATCATTTTACACGACACGGGTCACTTCCGAACCACTAGCTATATGATCAGGTCGAGAGCACCGGTTCTTTGATTGCGTAAGGTACAGAAAAGAGATCGATGCGTGCGTTGCCCACCACCGGCCGTAAGTCGAAAGTACGCAACGTACCTGAGACCCGAGTACCCGTCACCCGATCTTTGATTGTGTACTTTCATTTGAAGTAGGTAAATGATAGCCTATTTTAGATTTCAGATATCTACTATCTCTATTTGTCTGTTGCGAGAGCGACAATCAGGATGCCCGGTCTAAAAAATTCAGACATATATGGTCAATCGCCACATGCTCCCACTACGGGACACAGGTGCTGATGGTCAAATCTTTTTTACAAAAGAATCCCAATCGCTCATTGATTGTTCGTGGGGATTTCAACGAGTGGGCAGTTCATGATCGACCCAGGACTAATTTATACAAACAACTTCTACACAATTTCTTATGAGTTGCATGCTATGTACTTAAATTATTATTCTTTCTTTCAAGTCTTACTTTATTTTCTCGACATTAGCCCAGTTCATTTGATAATGTTCACTAAGGTTGTCTGCCATCTGAAGACGTTTCCTGGTTCCATAACAGGACTTCCCAGGTATCTTGGCTTGTTAGCAACAATAACAAAATTGTGGTTAAAACATGTGAAATATCGCACAAGGGTTCCAACTACTCTCAACCGTCTGGAGCCAGTGAGACTATAACATTTCAATGAATGTTTCAATTTTGAATGTAGGTCTTACACCAGGGTGATACAAAGAGTATCTATCATCCACTCTGGAACGTGCCAAATAAATTTTGAAGTAACACAAATGAACAAATAAAATTTATTTGCGAATGCCGGGATTTGAACCCACGACCTACCGATTGCTAGTCGAGAGCCTCAAATGTGTAATATGTTTATTTTTTATCTGTTTAGGAGCAAGCTACCGTGTACAATGTACATAACTACTTTTTACTAAATTTTTAATCACTAACCATTTAATTTTAATTGTTACTCTAGCCTCCAATCAATGACCAAACCGCTGCGGCAGGTTTTATCGGGATGAAAATGACTTCAACCCGAGAGCACTTGGTTCGCTCAATTCTGGAAGCTATTTCTTTTGGAGCCGTTCAACTCTACAAGTGTACCACAATCGAAACTTCCTACAAACTTCATACCATAAGGTACATTTTTATTCAATATGCGTCTCTTTTTAGGCCATTGTCCGGGGGAATTAAAGTAATGTAACAAAAATTTATTTTCTAGACTTGACGGCGGAGTGGCGCAGAATAATTTTATTAGTCAACTAATCAGCGACATGACGGGGCTGAGGCTAGAGCGGCCGATCTCCTCAGAAATATCAGTCCTCGGGTGTGCCTTTTTATCTGGACTCGCTGCCGGTAAGAAACAATTCAATTTACATTACATCTTGAGACTGATGCTGCCATCTGTGAAATTATAACAAAACATAAATAAAATTTTAGTTACGAAAATGATATGCATTGGATGTATGGCTCCCGTAACCAGCAAAGGTCATAGGCCCATTGTGCTATCCCCCATTATTTATCTTATTCCTTGGACACTGGGCCAGTCCCTTTAATAAAGCTCACCAGGGCTGTCGTTGGGTGTGGCTATACCTCATGAACTATCAATAAAGTCCAATGTCTATACAAATTTGACTAAATTCATCATGTGTGCTCAGTTAGCGATATTTGCGAGCATGGTTGAAAAGAAATCATTGCTAGCTCATCAGTTCGCTCACTATAAAACTGTATACATTAACCAACTCATTTGAATCATTTCAGGAGTTTGGCGATCAAAAGAAGAAATAGGCGCTCTCTACAAAGTGGACCGAGTGTTCATGCCAAGAGAAGGAGTCGGGGCTTCCTACGAGGGAGTCATGAACCGATGGGAAGACGCAGTCAAGAGATTCACCGGCTGGTACGCAGTAGGAAAGAAAAAAACCAACATCGTATCGCCAAAGTTCTCTTTCAAAGAAACCAAAGTCTTGCCCTAGCATAGACTGCCAGGAGGCGCTCTGTTCCGTCTTCTCTACATCCCCAAACTCTTTACCAGGAATAGAAATCTAACACTGACTCTCTTAGTGGCAGTTCTCGTTGTGTTTTTGTTTAGTTATAGCATGGTAAGCAATGATCGGACAGACAGCTGAGGGCGGACCAAGACTGTCGCGCACAACACGGACGCAACGGGTTTGCGCAACGCATTAACCATGCTGTTGTACGTGACAGTTTGTTCAGCGATCCTTAAGTTTACCGTGTATATGGTGATCTTCTACAAATAGCATTATTAGTGGTCTTAGGTCAATGAGGTGAAACTGTCTTCTAAGATTTTTGAAGAGACCGAGTTAAAAAAACTTGTTGCGTGGGTTCTAGATAAGTGTATTTTTATATTTCAGTTTTCAAGGGACTGTAAAACTGATCGAAATCTGTTTATGTGGTTAGAACTTTGACATAAGGGTTTTATTGAAATATGAAAAGTTCAAAAGCTACATTTTTGGTTAATATTAATTTTTGTGTAGTCTTTAGTTTGATTTACTCTCACTCTATATTTTTCGGTTTCTAATTGAATGTTTCAAAGACAAGTTTCTCCTGAGAAATTTGATTTCTGCACCTGTCGTATTTTGACCTAAGACCACAGAAGTGTTTGGCCTGGCTTGCTGGCAGGTTTAAGTCCAAATTCCTCAATTTATATAAAAAAATGTTAAAAGTAGAATCTGTCCAAATAACGCCCAAATCAGGCTGAAAATACGCTTTCTCGGCCAATCACTCTTCTCTTTAGGACATTCCACTTGATTGTCGGGGATGCATTTATTTAAAATCAACAAGTTTGCAAAATGAAGATATGAAAGAATACTGGACAGACAGTACAGAACTCTCTCAGTAATCCGCTGCTCCATTATACAACAATTACTATAATGCGCTGTTATTTTTACAAGTTAAAAGCACATCAACCTCTATAATTCGCTATAGTATTGTCTAGACTATATTGGAGCGCCACCGACGGGTTATCTGTTTCTTTCACATTAAATTACTATTCGACATTCTAGCTTGCTCTTGCTAACCATTTAACAGTAACTAGTGTTAATTATTTTTGTTTGGGATATTTCGATTAGTTCTCCGTGTATTCTAGAAATTGTCACAAATGTTTCTGTTTCTTTCGTTCTGACACGCTTTTTGTGTGAGTAAGTTTACAAAATGGACTCTTCTCGCAAGCGTAAACATGACACCTTAAGCCCCCGCATTCCGAATTTATAACATATTTCTCTTGAACACTTTTAAGTTCTTGAGTTTTTTAATATTGATGCGCTCCCTCTAACATTCGTATCTCCCTTTCAAACCATCTTTTTGAACGCTTACTACGAAGCCTTAACTTTAAACCAAAAAATGGTAATTTTGTGAAAGGTCGACAGCGGTGTCCGTTTGTTTTTATGAAATTCTCGATTCCATTTTCAGCATATTGATTGTATGTGTGCACTGTACTCCGCTGATTTCACTAATTAGAGACTTCCCCGCAGTGGCGTAGCTAGGTAACCAAGGGCCCTGGGGCAAATTAAAAAATGGGGCCCCACTGCTATGTAAACTGACTAGGTATTATCAAATAAAAATATGAAATGTGGTTCCTCCAAACCCTCCGCTCTTATGTGTGTCATGCAAACATCATCCACGTTCACATGATCGGCGGCGGAGATATCTCCAACTGCAATAATTGTCTAATCTTCTTCAGTAGGCTTCTCAACCAACACTGCAGTTACCACATTATTTGAGTCACTATCAATAGAAATATTTTGGCCAGATGTACTTGCAGAACGCTGACTAAAAATCTTGTCAATTTTGGGCAATTTTTTTTACTATCTTCTCTTTCTTGGCGTTGTTTGCGTTTAAATGCACCACTGGGTTTCTTCTTTTTATCTATATTTTAATACGCTACAAGTGTCGTTGGGGAATGAGGCACATATAACTATCCGTCAAATTGACAACACTGCCAACCTACAGAAAGAATTTAGGGGAATTCCCTAGGCATAACTTTTGAATTTCTCTCAACTGAGTTGTCATGATTAAAGTGGAGTTGCAAGTTGCAACCTGTCATTTTTATTTTGAATTTGAAAATTGGAGAAATTTCCAAAAGTTCAGTTCGATCGAGATTTCTGGTAAGAATTCGAGGGCCCCCTGAGCTTGAGGGCCCCGGGGCACTGCCCCGCGTAGCCCCTAGGTAGCTACGCCACTGCTTCCCCGGCTTTTGGGTGGCGGATTGTTGAGAGAATATGACTTTATGAATTATGTATGCATTTGGGAACAGTAAAGTTTTGGGTAGAAAATATTCCAATATGAATCATTACCTGATTGAATAAGTATTAACCTCTCTTAGCCAAGGAATATAATTTTACTTTTGTAAAGTGTGCGTAGGTATTTATAGAGCGGAGACGGTTTACATATAGTTTCCGTGAGCACTTAGGCCATAGGCCCATTGTGCTCTCTCCCATTTTACCTCATTCCTTTAACAGTCACCTGGTCCCTATTATAAAGTTTACCAGGGTTGTCATTGGATATGTGGCTATGTCTTCTGGTTCCAAAATGTGTATTCCCAGGTCTCATTCCTCTTCTCCAATCCCCCTTGGTTCCCTATAGGCCCCGTGACGGAGGAGTCTACTCCTCCTGCGCGTATGTATACAGTGGGGAATTATTTCTTTTAGAGTTATTTCATCACGCTCATCGTCACTGATCTTTACAATAAAATAACAAAAATTATCATGATGCCTACAGCATGCTTGAGTTATTATATAACAAGATTTGAAGTAAGATGTGACAAAAAAAACTGCTAATCATTTTAACCCGTTAGAACACAGTTTTGGAAATATCTGAAATATATAATATAATCTGAAATAACAAATTATTGCAATAATTAGTTGCTTGAAATATTCTTACAAATTGAAAATATCTCCCAAGTAAAAATAAATGCCGCCGACGGAAAGGACTTTTACTCGAGAGATATATTCAATTAGTATGAATATTTCAAGCGACTTATTATGGCTTATAATAATTTTTTGTCCTTTGTGCTATGCATAAAAAACCTTGTCTTATAAACATTATTTTTTTATTGTTTTCTTGGAATGACGAAAAATTTATTACCTGGTTAACAAGAGATCAATGAGGCTCCTGATTGTGAAATATATAACAGAGGCGACTATGAGTAGTTTTGTTCCCGACAGACAATCAAGAATACCTATGACAAAAATGGTGAAACAAATGATGTGTACTATGTTGATATTCAATTAATCAAAATATGCTTTTCAATAGATATTACATTGTCCAAAATAATATCATTTTTGACTTGAAATAATGTAGCAATTATTATCGATATTCCAAAGCGAATTTTTTAATTTGGAGTTTAAATTTTGATGGATTGTTTCGCCCCAAAAGGTGCTAAAAATGGTTGGATTTGAGTGAAGTGTAGCAAATAGATAACAAACAGAATAGTACAACTTTAAACTTATAAAAATATATATGTATTATATTACCATTCTGATAATATTAGTATTTTGTTTCTAAGGGAATAAGTTTGTAAGATGTTTTCCGCGGCAATGGTGATTGTTTTCTACGTTGACCGGATAACTCATCAAAATGATAATTCAACACACCTATAAAAAGTGTTAAAAAGTTATGAAAAGTGTTATAAAGTTATGAAAAGTGATTTCATCAGTTTTAATGACTTTATATCACTTTTTAAAGGTGAGCAGTTTTCTACGCATTCAAAGAAATCTTATCTATTCAAATAAATTGAATAAAAAAACATTAAGAACTCATGCGTCCAAATATTAAAAATATTCTTTGTTTGGGTGCTTTTAAAATAAACTCATAATACCACAGGCAATGTGATAACAAAATAAGTGAATTCTTGTGTATCCACTCGAGTGATAGCTACCCAAATTTAGGTAGGTGATTTTAATGAATTAAAACGATTTATAAATTTAACATTTTTTTATAAAACCTATAAATTTGAGATTAACCGTGAAATCTTCACGGTTTTGTTGGCTTTACCGCAGTACATAATCAGTTTATATGTTTCCATATTCATTTTTGGAGGTACAATGTTAATTAAATCTAATGGCTGAATCGAAAACCAAACACTCAGAAATCTCCATCACTCGAGTGGGTTTATAAGGAATATTGTTGTAAAATAGTAGTTGGTGGCTTTATTTTTTCCTTGTTCTGTCAAATGTTAATCCAAGGACGTGTCTTTCTTTTATCTTCTTTATGTCAGTAAATATGATATTGAAGTTCACAGTTATGATAAATATAATACTTAGCAGCATTATTTTGCTGCTTTCATATTAACTGACAATAGCAAAATCTGCATTCCGCTATATTGTTTTTGTAGATATGTACAATGTAAATAAAAATATCTTATGAACTTGCATACCACAACTAAGTCCATTTCTATATTTCCATTTTTCTAATTCTAAAGCCGTGTTGAGATATTAGCAACACGATACAATTGCAACAAAAGTTGCAACTAATTACCGTAGTGTGTACATTGTTGTGCGCTGAATAAGCATACTACTAGCATTCGCAGGTGGTAAGCTCCGATCCAAAGATTGTGCTATTTTCGACAAACCGACGATTTGCAGTGTGAGCAGAGTAACAGTGGCAACGAGATTGAAACATTAGTACTGATTTTTGTTATTTGTTTTTGGGGTGTTATGCCGTGTTTCGCTAACTCTTTCTTTAGCCAACGTTTCGGACAGCATTGCAGTGTCCATCATCAGGGCAGATGTGTTATTTATTATAAATAACACATATATTGTGTAACACTTGCAATCAATGCGTCCACATATATAAGAGCATTGCAACCTTTGTTGCATTGCATGTTACATTGCTAATATCTGTATGCGGCTTAAAACTTTCAGATCTATTTTGTCCTCTAATAAAGTTTGTTTTGTATTTTTGATTTCTCTGTCTCAAAAGCAAAGGGGCACTTTACTGAAGAAAATTTTCAAAGTACTGTAAAAACCACTTTAATTTTCAAGAAATATCTTACGAACAATGGACATGAGTATTTTAACTCATCGGAATTGCTCTCGCAAGAAATAGAACTAATAAAATATAAAATTAAAAAATAGAAATCCCTGACTTCGAAGTTGTTCTTCATACAAAGAAATGTTTATGGAAGAGGGTTTGATAAAATTTGGGAAACTGAGAATTACCAATATTGCTGGTCTACTATTTATGGGTTTGTTTAAAAAATAATAATAATTTAAATAGCTTGCATTTCAACGATTAAAAAATATTTAAAAAGAGCAATAAAAGTCTTCAATCAAAAAATTCTTACATCTTTATACATATGTGGCCTTTTGCTTTTGGGGTGATGATTTAACCTTCTTAAAAGTATTATTTAGTTTTAGTTTGTATCTATATCTTGTATTTGTATAAAGGTTATATAATAGTATTGTATTGGTAAAGGCGAACCTAGTTTTAAAAGTGGGAAATCCAAAAGTGATGCGAAAAAGAAAATCACATGTCGCTATTATTTTTCTTCCATAATATTATGAATTTACAGATTTTTTTTCTATAAACTATCACAAATATTTTATGATTAGTTTTTACACAAATTTCTTTCATAAACAGGTCATAGTGGCTTAGTTGGCATCGTGTCTGGTTTCAACCCAGGCATTGTGGGTTCAATTCCTAAACCTGCTAAGTTATCCATTATAACACAAGCAACCGTTTCCGCTTACTGTGATGGTAGTAGGAGATTTTCAAATATTTTCAGATTTTCATTACCTGGGAATGTTTGCCTTTCTTAAAATAAAATTTTGATCTCACACCATAGATTCAATAATTGTACTAATTTAAATTGAATGCTTTTCTTAGAAATAATATTTTTTTCTCGCATGTGATTTTATTTCCTTCATTTGTCCCTCTCCTTAGATTAAGCTGTAATAAAATTGTTTAAACTAAATAAATTTTATATTTTTGAAGAAAAGAAAAAAGTTTTGTTTTTATTTTACGATGACCTCCGTGGCAGAGAGGTAAGATCCTTGGCTCTGTGCTCTGAGGTGAGGGTTAAAATCCTGACAAAACAAATAAAAAAGGAAAAAATATATATTAAATACATAGATAAATGTGTTTTGTTCCAGAGTGAAAGATACCTTTAGTAACTAGATCTGAATAATCAAGTTCATCTTAACCTTCCTCCTTCTCTGTCTCATACCCTACTTTCTACTCTACTACTTGACAATATCCCCTGTTATTGGAAGCACTGTCGTAGCCTGGCCAACTCACAAGCCTGCCAACTGCTCCCAGCCCTCTGGAACCATTGAAACAATGACATTCCCAATTGGGGTATGTTGTGAGACTGAAGGAAGTGGGGAGAGGAAGTAGATGGTGAGGAGGAAGGTGGGAAAGTAACTGCCTATTAATCCCTGGTCACCAAACATGTCTAAAGCAATTTCAATCAACTTATCTGTCACTCTGGAACTTTCCACAAATATACTCGTACTTTTTATTGCACGACAGATTATTGTAATCCAGTAAGAGTATAAGATTTCTTATTTCGATATTCTTAACATGTGTGAAGATTGATTAAATATATTCACTGTCATGCTATGCTGTGCTAGAACATCTGTTATGCCATGTGGTATCTTTGACAGGTTATGGCGATGATTCCGTCTGTTATTTTAAATTAATAAAATGTGAAATAACACAAATCAATCAAATATATTCTACTTGTACTTGACCTCCGAATTGGTAGCCAAGGAATATAGGTACTCAACCAAGGAGGCTGTTTAATTTTCCGTGCAAGATATTGGGTAACCGGGGATTATTTTTCGCTTTTCGCAATATTCCAAGGCAAAAAGATTTTTTACTAAATTTTTATATCCGGAAAGGTCATACAATACCTGGAAAATAGTGTGCAATTAGTTTTCTTTTATACAAAGTTTTATTATTAATTTATGTAAAGACTAGCTGACGTGTATTCGGCGTTGCTAGACTTTTCTCTACTTTCTACAAATATAATATGCATGTATTATGTATACAAACCATCCAGAACAGTAGTGAAAACCCTATCACAATCCATTGCGTAGTTTAAAAGAACTAAGCGCATAAACGGACAGACGCGGATAGCGACTTTGTTTTATACTATATAGAGAAGAATGTCTGTGGCGGGCGGCCAGACTCTAGCCGTGCGGCGTTGATTTGATTCGTATACAAATCAACAGTTTTATTCCGAGATTTGTGAAATTTTGACATTCAAAACAAGAGGAAAGTCACTACTTATTAATAAAATATATATTTTTATCTAACAATGCAATAAACACATATTTTTAAAAATTGACAAAAATCCCTGAGACACATTTAAATTGCACTTATTGAGAAAAAGCATGAAATGAAAGAAAGATAAATGAGAATGCATGGCTAAATAGATCTAGTCGCTAAACTTATCTAATGTTTATGTATATGTTCAGATCAAACTTTAATTTTTATTAGAACAATAAAAAATGCCAGCATTATGATATTTCTGTACATACGTATTGGTCAGTGGCAGCTCGCTTTAACACGTTCCCGGACGAGCATGCTATAGCATTCGCATTGGATAGTTTAATTATGTCGCGGATGCTATAGCATTCGAAGTTTATTGAGTTTTTTTGTCAGATGCTTGAGCAGTTGCTTTATCCTTACAAAATATTGGTAGTCTATTTCTTACTGCCACTGCTGACACAACCACAGATCGCTTACTGTCGCATGAGACCTTTTCTGCACACAAAGATAAAACAGTGTTTACCCCTTCCCCTACAGCTCGCCCGGCGTACCCCGCGTGGTGGCGTATGCTATAGCATGCGTCAAATGTATTGAGATACGTCTGCTAGAGCATTCGCGTCGCACTTGATGGTGTTGTTGGTACGTATCATGACGGAAATGCTAGAGCAATCGCAAAAATCTAATCCAAAAAAGTAGTGCCAAAGTAGTGTGTCTCACTGCCCGTGAACGTGTTAAGGTGTGTTGGAGCAAGGCACCCCCAAAATTTCAATCAATCTAAAAATAATAATTGTCAGCCGATAATAATATCATCGAAAATCAATGCAAATAAGATTAATAAAAGTAATACTATAAACATATTAAGTTAAATTCAACCGGCTCGAATTTTTGTTCTTTGTGTCACGTGTCATAAGTCACGTGGTGCGAGCGAATTTCATAACGCTCATCGAGAAACGTCACCCGGGAACATTAATTATCTATACACACAGAGGGTGGATGTCGACCACAGTATTGAAATTTCTCCGGAACATGAACGGCGCTCGCCAATGCCTCATAAACTCTTCGGTAAGATGGCGCCACTTTAGTTTACAGTTTGCCTACCGATCATTCTTGTAGGTAGGGATAGATTGGCAATATTTTTAGCGCACTACCCATTTTTGTGAGTACAAGCTGCCACTGTTCATTTCAAAATGATAAAGAGAAAAATAATTTATTTTAAATATTAATAAGTAAATAAATGATTCCTCTAAAAAGACTGATTTCTTTAGAGTAAGCATTGGTAGATTTGATGGCTGCTTTTACCAATCAAAACTGAGCAAATGTTAATTAGTTAAAAATGTATCTGTTCTGCGCCGCAAAGGATTAGTCTATTATTATTTCGACATCATTTTTTAACTGAGCGTTCAGATAATTCCTTTAGTTATTCAAAATACAACTTAATTAATTTAGTTTTTGGAATAACTTAAAAATCACAAATTGTAATATTCATTGAAGAAAATATTAACGGCTCTCAAACGAAAAATGTGAAGCAGAAAAGAGAGAAAAGGATTCAGTTGCATCTAGGAATTGAACTTAGGACGGAAGTGCTCTGACCACTAAGCTAATTCGACCACATCACATTATGTCAGTTTTTAGTGTTTCAGATTGAGGTTTTGCTCATTACGTTATTCTAAAAATAAAAATATTTGTCATAGGCTTATAGAAAAGTCAATAGGAGTCACATGAAATAATGTTGGATATATTTATCCCAGACACTATCTGTATTGCATTTAGTTCGGGTAGAATGTTATAAGATAGCAGCAAATAAAAAAATCAAGGTGATGTTGATAGATCTCAGTCGAAGTATGAAACAGTTAAAAATGAAGTAAGTTGATATGGTCGAATTAATGGTTAAAGCACTTCCCCAGCAAGGAAGAGGTCCTGGGATTAATTCCTACATTTCATTAAATGTTTTTCTGTCCCACATTTTTCGTTTGGGAGTCGTTAATATTGTTGTTGATGATTAAATGTAAATTTGTATACTATAGTTATAGTATAAAATAAACATAATACTGTTGTTCTGATCTTATCCCTAAGAATTGTCCATACATCAATACCTATTACTTGTAAATAAAGTTACGATTTTGTTACCTACGTGAAAAACTGTGCGGAAAAGTCACTTTGAATATAATCAACATATTTATTATGGTACCATGATAACTCCTCAAAACGACAATTCAACATACCTTTAAAAGGTGTTATAAAGTCATTAAAAGCGATGAAACAAAAACTAGCTTAAATAGTTACATATGTAACCTATTTAACGTGGTTTTTGTTTCAACACTTTTCATAACTTTATAACACTTTTTATATGTGTTTTGAATTGTCATTTTAATGAATTATCAAGTCAACATTTATTATATAGCATTGGTCAATCCATTCAAATTATTTAACTATCGCTTAGTTTGAGAGGTAAAATTTGTGGTTAGTATTATATACGTCGTAAATTGCTCAAAAACTACGTAGAGATTTGAATATTGTAAAAAAACTTTTTCGCATTGATTTTTATTTAGTCTTTGGTCTCATGTAAATATTTTCTCACTTTAAGAACATAATATATTTATAATTCCAAAAAAATAAAGCACAAAATAGAAAATAATTTTAGCTATTATTATGAAAATAGAATGTTTTATTTATTTTTAGTCGAGGATAGTTTTTAAGCAATAATTAATATTTTTCAAAAATAATAAGGAATTGACCATGAGATTTCGTTTTATTTCCTTTACGAAATATTTTTTTTTACTCCCGAAAAATCCATAGTCAAAAATCATAATAACTATGTACATATCATTCTTTCATATCGTGTTTTCTAAACGTGATGACACAAGGAAGTGTAACCTCCATGTATCGAAATGAAAAATAGAAAACAAGTTTTTTTTCAAGACGAAAAAACAATGCTGAATAATCAAAGTTTAATATAATTCGTATTTCATAATGTGGCCATGTGCCATGTGAATTATTATTTCATATTAAGCAAGTTAGTGAATTCAAGACTCTCTTAAAATCTACATATGCATGTATTATTTGATAATTCACACATTATTTCCAAGAAGCTAGATGGTTTTAGGTGAGCATAATATTTCATAAAAATATTCAGGTACTTACCTACCTATGATTTTCAAATAATCAAAGGTTTTGCAAAAGAAGTGGTTAAATAAAATTAAAAAAAACGACACTTCCAAAGTTTTTTCAGATTCTCAGAATAGCTAACTATAAAATTTGGCGAAAACATAAATAATATTGAATTTGTTTCTTTCATCTGTTTACCTAATCAGTTTTTCAATATTTGTATCTTTATCTTTTTAAATGCCTACTTTCGGACATCCAATTTTTATGACAATGCATTCTCTCAACTGTTGGTGGCACTGTCGCACTCACACGCTTTTCTCTGAAATTTAAGGACATTATAAAAAATTTTAGCAGTTAATATACGAAATAAATCTCGGTATCATCCAATCAGGATTTGGCTTAAGTGATAGCGCGGCTCACTCATTTTAGTTAGTCCCTGGGGACGAAGGTTTAATCCTCAATCAAACAAAACAAAAGTTTTAAAAGACATTTTGAAAGTTCACAGCGGTTGAGAGGCAGTTCTTGGGGAGGAAGGTTAAATCCTCCGTCAAATCATTTTTTTTTTTTTAATTTTAAATACATCTATTTATTTTTTAATCCGGTAGAATTTTTTAAATTTTTCGAACTACTGATTATCAAAACAATGATCATGACCTATGAATTTTTGGTTTAATAATTTGCAGAATTACAAAACACCTGAAAAGTCAATGGCATGAATATGTTTCAGAATCACCAAAAGGACAAACACGTTCGTAATCATTGTTACCATCATTTCATAGTATGTAATTAAATTTTCCGACTTTATGTCCGGGTTAAATCTTCCCCACAGGAAAAACTAAACCCTTCCACACACTTTTCCACAAATGATCATCTAGTCAATCCAAATTATACAAGTGCATTATATAAGTATAATAAATACTAAACAATACAAGAACAACACGTCAAATCACCAGAGATCAAATGGGAAAATAATTCACCGACTCCAGATATTTTCGGTGACCGGATAAATCATCACAATGATAATTCATCACATCTTTTAAAAGTTATATAAAGTCATGGAAAGTGATGAAACAAAAATTTTATTCTGGGTTAAGTAGGTTAGGTTGGGTTAGGTTAAAAAAAAAATTTCATCGTTTCTAATGACTTTATATCACTTTTAAAAAGTGTGTTGAATTGTCACTGTGTTGAGTTGCCATGGAACCATATTTTCATATCAGAGGATGCGGCTCGGTAGAACTCCTAACTGGATCTATAAATCCTACTGATCCCCCAATACAAATATTTAAAAAATCTTCGGAATCATACGTGTATTTAAAATGACTTATTTTTGCAATTTTTATATATAAATTCTTTGACAGATCTAATACGCCTAAATTTTGAATGAGAGAGCTAGGTATAATGCCAGTAGCCGAAATAACAAATGGTAATATTTTTATAGTCTGAAAATAATAATTTATTTATTTATTGTAAGAAACAAACAGCAATTGTATACAGGATGAGTTATACAAGAGGTTAAATATGAGGTAAGCCAAAATAGTTTCTTATGCTAATGTTGGTTAATATGATATAATACAAAATTGTAATTGGTTATAACAATTAACTGAAAATGAAATTAACAAAAAAGAAAAAAAAATCATATCATATTAGAAGGAAGAAGGAAAAGGAAAGTGCAAGAGGCAGAGGAAGATGGGATGGGGATAGGAGATGCTCATGTTGTACCTTTTCTATAACTGTGCATTAATTTAATTAACATTTGTGGTCGTACGCTTGACTTCGTTTCGGTATTTCACAAGAGTATTATTAAGAATATCGATATTGTTAAATTGCGTGTTATATTGCCCGCATATACGGGAGATTGGAGAATTTTTTCTAAGGTTGGTTCTGCACGCGGGCAAATGAAAAAAATGGTTTTGTCTGGTTGGCCTTGTAGGTATGTGAATTCTTAAATAATTTACGAGTTCAGGAGAGTCCAGGCCGTTATTCAGAATTTTGTATAAAAATATTTGATCAGATATTAATCTACGTGTTTGAAGTGGAGTAAAGTTGTGAAATTTTAAGGATTCGGTGTTATTTGCAAAGAGTAATTTGAATTTATAATTTATGTGTTTAAAAAAATTGTTTTGCACACTTTCGATTCTGTCAATATGGCATTGGTAGAACGGTGCCCAAATTAGTGTGCAGTATTCTAAGTGGGGGCGGATATACGCGGTGTAAAGGGAATACATAGTGTTAATAATTAATAATAATAATTGGATGGCTTGTATAGCGCCGTTTTTGTGCAAAACCACCTCAAGGGCGCTGTAAAAACTTATAATACAGTGATCTATGTTATTACTTAACTATTTATGGAGATAATATACAGTACAATACTTACCTGGTAGGTCACTTGAGATTAACAATTAATTAATATTATCTAATTGTTTTTTAGCGAAATTTAGATACAGGATTTAGGACATAATTGGAAAATTGAATATAACTGGACTTTCTCTTAGGAATGGTATATTTAATTTAAGGGTATATTAATACATAAATAATATTATTATTATTTGACCATCGCAAATGAACCATTTAAGAAATTAAACAATAAAAGATGATGCACCTTCATTTATTACAATCACAAAAAAGTGAGCAGTGAAAAGTATTCACTAAAAACAGTTCAAAATGTATATATGCCACTAGGAACCAGACTTGAATGTAAATCAATCGCCTCTAGTTGTAGCGTGAATTTTAATTTCTTGTTGATGGAAAAAGTCCATTCTTTAATTCGTTCAACGATTCAATATCCCTTTCTGGATGAATATGATGAATTCAAATACAAGAAGTTAAAATATATAACTAACCCGTAAAAAACAACATTACTATAATTTATAACCTTCAGTACTGTTTATCACTTTTGTACAGTTTGCAATGTTTTCTGTGTATTTCAAATGCGCAATATACATCTTATTTTGTTATTTTCCGTAAAATAAAATGACTGTTTTCAAAACTAGATAAAAAAATTTCCGGTGTATGAATTTAAAATAAACATAACTATTTATAAATAATATCAAACATGAAAAATGTTGTCAAAAACGCTAACCACATTTTTACTTAAATTTTTACTCTAATCTTAGAAAAATTGAGAGAAATCGATGTTTCGAAAACACGTTCGTTTTGTTTGAGGATTTTTTTAAGAAAACTGTACCTTCACTTTTATCTCGTTCATATAATAAAAAATAATAAATAATTTAAACCGATTGTTACGATAGCTGCGCGAAATATGAATTATTCATTTTGGCTATTTTTATGATTTTATTAATCGGTTTCATTATCAATATCTGAGGCAAACTGGAAAGAATTATTATTTTTATTTCTAACATCAAAAAAATCAGTATTTCTAAAAAAAAGATAAAAATACCTTTAAAAAATTTAAATGTTGTAAAATATGGGCGCCCGGTCATATATGACCCTCAAACGCCGGAGTCGTTAAAATTTTAAAGAAAACCAGGAACTACCAAACTCGACAAAATTTAGTTCGAGTAGGACTAAGACGGACATTTATTTCGCATATTAACTGCCGTAATGTCGTCAGATTTCAGATAAATGCGTAAAAATAATCCATAATCAAATCTACCCGTAAAAATTTTTTCGGATAGATGCATATAAGTCCGCGTGTGTATGTTATTGCCACCAATAAATATAATGTAATGTCATCGACAACGAGTATATCTGCCGAGTTTCAGCTCGATCGGATATCGGGAAGTGAGTTAATTTCCGCTCCTAAGGTTTGCACTCATTCATTACCGGAAACAAAAGTGAAATTCAAATAAATGTGTTTAAAAACAAAGTTTAAATATCACCATTCAAAATCTAAACATATCGTGAAATAGCCGTGTAGTGGTAACTAGATAGCTAGGTACTTCCCTTTATGTTTTCTTTCCTTCCCTTCTACCTTCAATCTAACAACATAACCAATTTTTAGATACCATAGTCCCATCAACGCTGGTTGGGAACAGTTGAGACTCTTGTGCTAAAAAATCATCGTTACGTAATTTAATCCAAGCTATTTCAATGTTGATGTCTTTCAAAAGTAAAGATAATTCAAAGTTAAGTGGGAATCATGTTAGTTTATCTGTTTGAAATTATTTAAGAGTGATTAACTAGATTAAAAATGTTACAACATATCATTTACCCGCAATATACACTTTTTGTCAAGTTTTTTCTATTT
Source organism: Hesperophylax consimilis (assembly GCF_061612785.1). Taxonomy (NCBI): domain Eukaryota; kingdom Metazoa; phylum Arthropoda; class Insecta; order Trichoptera; family Limnephilidae; genus Hesperophylax; species Hesperophylax consimilis. The sequence continues at coordinate 34,792,445 of NC_142848.1, forward strand.
TCCTCGTAGTTTTCTTCTACAGTAGAGTAAGTTAGAATCCTCGCTTTCACTTTTAAATTGTTCACAATATCGACCGCGGTAAGCGACTAGTAAAGCATTGGTTTAAAGCAGTTATTCTCAACCTGGACAATATTTACCCATTGCATTAAAAGTGCTTTGGGGAGCAATTTTAATGATAATTTTGGGCGATAGGCGTACTTTTTACGCATCACAGACCAAATAAACTTCCGAAGTCTCTTTTATAAACACTGTAGATAATTCAGCAGTTTTATTTTTAATGATATCTACTTTTGATGCAAGTTTATGTGACATAACACCAAGAATTTTTTTATCATGCGAATCAGCTAGTGAGGCGCACAAAAAAGTTAAAACGGGCACCATCTTAAACCGGAACCGGAACGTGACAAACAAATTTATAGAAACACGAAATGCAAAACGTTCGAGTAGTCCGGATTAAAACAGGACTTGCTAGGCTAACTTAATAAATAAAGTTCAAAAAGTTTTCTTGGCAATTTTTTTCTTTAGAATGTGTTTTTCCGAACGATAAGAATAAACAGCTATTATTCTGTTTGAATTCCACTGTTATTAATTATTATTATTACACGCCCTAATGGGCTTTTACACACTACAAAGTTTAATAGTAGAGTATCACAGTTATTATAGATTCTACAAAATTAAAACAATAAAGGAAACATAATACAACGAAAAAGGAAAAATATTAAATGTTACAACAAAAGCATATAATAAAATAAGATACATCAGTAAAAATGATAAGAAGTCTCACATGAATGGAAGATGTTTTTTTTGTTATGCATTACATCTGCATGCAAATTTGTTTGTGTGTTTTCTGTTTCAAGATGGTGGATTAATTAAGTTTTAATAATTTAAATTTTAATTATTCTTTTTTAATGTGAAATTGTCGTGTTTATTTGGACATTCTTCTTCGCAATTTTTCATATGTTGTGGTAGTTACCTAGTACCTACCTTCCGGAAGAAAGTTTTTTTAAAAGTCATTCAAATAGTGACGTTTCTTTAGACAAATTGTGTAATTCCTTATTTTAAATAATAAAATGTTACATAAAATATATTTTGTAGGTATGTAGATAATTACAAATATTATGATGCATAAGATAAAATTAGAACCACACTTTTTTGGACGGGAGGTCTAAAGTAATGTTCACAGAAATACAATTATATTTCCTATTAGGTACTTACTTATGAATATTCAAACCAACTTCTTTACCGGCTTCGTAATGCCTTCTTCTTTTTGTAATGCCTCTAATAAAATGTCCTCAAGGGCGCGTTCGCTAGTTCTATTGAACTTCCCTGATGGTCACCTTCGCCCAGACCTACGGACCACCACTCGCACTCATTGAGGTATTAATGGTCGCACCAAGCGGTATCCAGTTTCATGCGAGACTTCGGTACGTCAACACGACGCGCTGTACCGGCGCACGAGTCTTTTGTACTTTTTTCTCACGGAGTTATGTAAATATTTTCATACGAATTCGGTGCGTTTGTGCGCAGCGCGGGAAAACGGAAAAAAATCGACGCCATTGAAAAATAGTGACAGTTCGTTCTGTTTAGTTTTTCGAAATATTAACAATATTGTAATTTTTCTTTCTCACAAGAAACCTGTGTGACATTTTTAAATTTGGTATTGATGTAGGTATATTATGTTAAATCGACAATTGATAATAAAACATTGTTGTTGTTTCTTTAATTCGTAGAACACTTTTTTTTAATACAAAATATATCAAATTTAATAATGTTACCATAAAGTTCTGCAAGCAACGTGGTTTTTATTATTCTGACAGCTGTTTCCGTGCTTAAGGCCATTGTCAAACTGTGGTTATTGAGACGACTTATTATACTGTTTTTTTTAATACCTCTCTATGAATTTCATTTTTTTTCGTGAATGATTAAATACTAATCTCGGAAGCGGAAACTAGCCTATTTTCCGACATCCTTTCCAGCTGAAACCCTGCAGATAGACTCGTTGTTGATGACATTGCATTCTATAATGTTTTGGTGGTAATCACGTATACACTCGCGGATATATATGTATTTCTCTGAAATCGGGTGACATTACGGCAGTTAATATACGAAATAAATGTCGGTCCTACCCGGTCAGCGTTTCGCGAGATTGGTAGAGTTGACGACTCCAGTTCTTGGGTAGGAATAAAATAAAATGTTAGAATCACTTAAAATTTTGGTTTTCCCTTAAAATATTTTTTTAAAGATTTAATATACAGAGTGATTTGTTGTAAATAGTCTAAATTAAACTGTTATAATATACCATTGAACCTGGGACATTCTTTTATGGACACCCTGTATTTTACCATACGATTATTGAATTGTGTAATATTATTTTTTTGTTTCTGAGGAAAGAAAATTTCTCTGATTTCATCTTGGCAAGCAAATTATATTTCGTTAAGCATGTACCAACTACTAATGATTTGTTATTCTTTGTGTATTTCTTCTTAGTAGCAATTTTGCAACAATCGTTGATAAAATTGCTGATTTCCGCCGCACGTAAAAATAGCACTAGGTTTCAACTTAATTACTATAAGAAACATGTATTAAAGTAACATTTTTTTCTATATCAAATTTAAGTTTGAAGGTTAGGAAATAGGAAGTTATTAAAGTAACACTAATTGACAGCCTGAATACCTATTTCTTGTATGTTTTGCATCTCACCCTACTTAAATAGTTGTTTACAGTAGTAATTATGTTGAAAAAAAACTTGGGAGGAATGCAGATCACGCCAAACTCTGGGAATTGAATAAAAATGCACTTTCTAGATGAAAAAAGTGTGTAGAAATTCATTAAAAAAATAATTAAGGCGCGGAAGAATAAATTGAGGGAGATACAGCCGATCAAAATTTAATAAATTGCACTTCGCGATCTGATATTATCACCATATTCGGACAGTCCGCCGCCATATTTTGTCACGAAAATCAAATTAAAAACTTTTAATACTTTTGAAATTTCAGTAGTGCCATCCAAAAAATAAAAAGTGTTGCCATATAATAATATCAATGCATGGAAAATTCTGAAAATTAAATATCATTTGCCAGATTGGTAGTTTATTATTTAAAATCTTGTAAATATTTAATTTATGTATATATATAACCTAACCTAACTGTGATTTTCTATAACAAAAAAATGACCCTTTAATAACGCCCACTCGCGTCCCCTTTAGAGTTTTATCCCAGTTTTCAAGTAGTTTGTGGGCTACGCTAGGTTTGTATAGACGGTTTGTGATTTAATACTAATACCTTTTTTCCATGTTATTTCCTGTTACACAAAATTGCCCCTTTAATAACGCCTGCTCGCGTCCCCTTTAGAGTTATATCCCAGTTTTCAAGTAGTTTGTGGGCTACGCTAGGTTTGTATAGACTGGTTTGTGATTTAATTCTAATACCTTTTTCCCATGTTCTTCTGCCTACTCTAACCCAAACTAAACACCTAACCTATTTTGTAAAAAAATATTATTATTATATGGCAACACTTTTCTTTTTTTGATTGGCACTACTGAAATTTCAAAAGTAAATAGTTGCTAATTTGATTTTCTTAAGTCATAATTGATAAATAAAACATGGTTCCTATGTATCGCGTACGAAGTTTCAAAACCCTATAACTCAGTTAATAGTGCCGACCCCCACCTAATTCTTTCAGATTCGGATTCCTCAGCCCTAAATTAGACTAAATCAAGTTCAATTTCGGTTATACTCCCATAAACCGAATATTACCCTCAGATCGCGAAGTGCAATTTTATTAAACTTTGATCGGCTGTATCTCCCTCAATTTATTCTTCCGCGCCTTAATTCTTTTTTTAATGAGTTTCTACACACTTTTCTCATCTAGAAAGTGCATTTTTATTCAATTCCCAGAGTTTGGCGTGATCTGCATTTCACCCAAAAACTTATTTTATATTGCGTGAGCAAAGCTGAATTTGGCATCTTTCTCCAATCGTTAATAATTATTATGTCAAAAAGTAATAGGTAATAATTGTTCCCACAGTCACATCACATCACAAACAACCGAAATTAGTATGCTTGATGATGAATGATGATGTTTATTGTGCTTGTGGATGAAATGCTGAATCAATATTATCGAAATTTATTCACGGTTGTTACAATAATAATGTCTTTAGAAAATAAATTGGAAACGCGGAATTCATTCTGCATTTTTAAATATTTTACGATCCTTTTGTATTTCCGGAAGAATGGTTGATTCAGCATTGTAATAAATTTGTGGAAATTTCTTTTGTTGTATGCACGAAGATTACAGTTGAAAAAAACGGCTTTTTATCGAAAGTACTGAAGTATGATTAACGAGTACAGCGTTATAATTGCGAACGAAAAGTAGTTGCATATATTTTTTTATAATAGAATAACTTATTGCGTAAAACCTCAATTAATATTCAATCATTGAAAACAATATTAAGAACTCTAAAATAAATAAAAAATGTGAATCAGAAATATCCAAAAAGGTGCTGTCTTATTTAGTTTCGTTTAGGATATATTATAATGGATTTAGACAATTTCAATGTTTTCGGAGTAACAGGGAAGCAAGCGAGGGAGGAGTGGGGACATTTTTGAAAATACTCCCCGCAGTAGGTACTATCCACCTACAAAAATTCAGCTTTTCCCTAATTTGTTCCAGTTCAATGCGTTCATTGACTGGGCTACCAGATGCGACCGAATCTTTTTCTATTTCACATTTTCGTTAATATTACTAACATGAGTAGCTGTTAATATTATCTTCAATGATTAAATATTAAAATATTCATTATGAGGTAGGTACATAAAATTATATTATTAAGGTAACATATTATATTATAGGCAGGTACTTTATCGCTTATCTGATTCTACAAACAGCACACTCCAATTTTGAAACGACATTCAAATTCAAATGTTCTAGATTTCATTAAACTAGACTCATACCGGAGTTACGGATAGAGACACAACAGAAATGAGCATTTTCTATTAGAATTATAGCTAACTTCGACAAAACATAAATTTGGTAATTAGAATGCCGAAAGAATTTTTTGTCATTTTATTTTAGTACCTACCTACCAAGATGGTTACGCACCAAAAATATTGTTCTAGTTTTATAGTAATTTTATGAGCCTAGCAACATTATTTCTATTTGACAGTTCATTATTACTACAAATTAGAATTTCTTCGAAGAATATCCATAAAATAATTATAATATATGTTGTATTTCACACCTCAGAGTTTACAAATGCAAAACCTTGACATTCAAATTAGCAAATAACACCATCACTGACAGTCGCAGTAAACTGCGACCAATATTACTTGGTGAAGTGTTATAATAATATTATTACAGAATATTTTCTTTGACAATGGCCAGTGACTTGACAAATAGCGCGATAGTTGGCGGGAAATATTCAGAAATGGAGGAGAAAAGTGTTGCCAGTGATTTTATTATACAAGTGGACAATAATGGATCTCTTTCGTACAACGGGGATGGAAAAACAGATGAACATAATGGAAACAGACCTGAAAATGGCATGGGTAAGTAAAAATACAAATTTATTTAATTAGAATGCGTTAAATTTCCGTACTACCGTTTTAAATTATTCTCGCAACGACTGGAAAAATGCATCTTTTACCATCTTCACCAAATTAAGTTGAATCGAAGTGTTATTTCAAAAAAAGCATTTTCAGCTACGCTTAAAGATTACCCTAGAATCCAAGAGACTAGCTAAAGCTAAAGCTATTTACTCGGGGAGATGGTAAAGAGGCATCAAAGTTAATACCCTGTTTAGTTTCTGCTTTAATCTAAACATACACAAATTATTTATAACTATTATAACCCAAACTAAGAACCTAATAACCTACATATTTTGTGTATGTTTTTCCATCTCCCCCGACTTAAATAGTTGTTTCTTGTATTAGTAGAGTTTAATAAAATTGCCTTTCCAATAATTTGGGCGTACACTATTGAATATGAAGTAATGTCGAAGTCAGTACATCAGATGTGTAAACGGTGTGTATGAATGTGACTGAAACAAATAATGTATGTTAAGACAGAATTGTGTGACGGTCCATCTTCCCTGCGTTCCCCCTCGGAGAAATAGTCTATTGGTTAGTTTGCGAGTAGGTACCTACCTAATAGGAAATGTACATATACTACTTAGTACCTACTTGTACGTCATAAATAGTAGTATACCTATTGTGATGGTAATAATAGAGATGTCGCAATCTTGGACCACTTAAAAAATTGCAACATTTTGTAACAGCCAATCGACGTTCACATATCAATAAATAGGTATAAAGCATGAGTTATACCTACAGATATTCTCACATACGTCCAGTTATAAAAACTCAGTTAAAATATGTAAATATAATTACAAAACCTGCTTAGCCAAAGAATACATAATATCTGCATAAAATTACACGAATATAAAGTTTCATAAAAACTCACTCAAATAACAAATAATACAAAGAGAGGCAAGATACACAAGAGACACAAGAGTTACAAGAGAAACAATAAACACAAAAGACACAAGAGTCACAGGTTTCTCAAGAGACACAATAGACACAAGCGACATAAGAGACACAGCCGATGCAAGAAAGAGGCACAAGAGACATAAGAGACACAAGAGACAATGATACACAAGAGACACAAGAGTCACAAGAGAAAAATAAACACAAAAGATATAAGAGGTACAAAAGGCACAAGAGACACAATAGACAAAAGAGTCACAAGTGTCTCAAGAGATATAAGCGACACAAGAGACACAGCCGACGCAAAAAAGATGCACAAGAGTCACAAGAGACATAAGAGACACATGAGACACGACAGACAAAGAGACACAAGATACACAGAAGACAAAATAATCACAAGATATAGATACAGAGGGATACAAGGAACATAAGGGACACACGTGACACAAGATCCACAAGAGACACAAGAAATACAAAATACACAGAAGACATAAGAGACATAAAGGGAGAGATAAGATCACTTATATCTCTATCTCTTTACGTCTCTTTATATCAACGTAATCTAATTAGCTCAACAATTGTTATTTATTGGGCAGTAGCAGAACATTTTTTCTGAATCCGTATAAATTATCGACGAAAATGTCTACTTCAGCACACTCTATCCTATTATACAGTGGACACATTTGGGTCAGAGGTCTAACATAGGCAATATTATTTTTAAATGTATTCAGATGAAACACTCAATGGTGTCAAACAATGGGAATTATAGGGAACATTTATTTCAATATTGCTGAGACATAATGTAGTATCAAGATGACCCGCGATTTATTGTATGTAAACATATTAGACCTGTTAATTAATTGCCTCCTAATTTTAATGGATTATTAATCTTGAAGTATTCAAAGCTTAATTTTTTGTATTTAATTTAGTAATAATATATGTGTTTATACAGGTTAAATTGAAAATAGTAGCAAAGGGGCCACATGGCTGTTTGTCTGCCGGTTCTCCCCTATTTTTGTCTTAAGTAATAAGAATATAAAGCAGAATTTTCAATATTAAAGTGAAAATTTTTGTTTTTACTGTACGTCATAAAATGATCTGAGATTTTCATGTAGACCCCAATTAAAAGATCTCAGCATTTAAAAAAAATCTATTCTACATACGATGTTTTCAGATTTGCAGTAATTTGGATTCGAAATAGTGCTTTCATATTCCAGTTTACTTCTAATTAAAATTGATTTCGGGTTTCTGAATAGTCAACACATTCTGTGAATAAATTAGATCATTTTAATTTTGCACCTAATGTCTAAAGCATAATGATTAATGATTGAACAATAAAAAACCAAATAAATTTAAGAGCCACAACCATTCTCAGCCTCATATAATGTGTTATGAATATAGTTCAAGGTCCGTCGTTTGGTCAAAATAACATTTGGTGAAAACTTAATTTAACTGTATTCTTACATAACTTTTGCATAAGTAGTTATTAACACTATCCAGGCCGCGACTTTGGAAGCGTGCTAAGCGTATCACCTCACGAACATGGCACGTAGTTTATATGGGAAAATATTCAAACCAAACACGAACATAGTTTGGACTCGGTCGGTTGGTTAGCCGAAAAATCTATACGAATCGTGAGATATATAGATAGAGCCAACATTGGCGTTCAAAGTATGGACCACTTACATCGGTTCATTGTCCGCTGTGAGATACCACGGGCTTCAGTCGGCTACAAGCGCTCGCCGGGCACAGTTCTCTGGCGATAACTTCAAAATGCCGACATGCACGCTGATATATTGTGAGTCGTACTGGAAAATATAGGGAAAGCAATGGTATAATCTTTCATCGGTAAATAGGGTTTTACCATAGTCAGTAGTCGTATAAATCGGCTTTTTAATGTTAAAAAAAACTCCAGAATCACTTGAAACTGGCGCGCTGGTAACCCAAATGCTACGGGCCGCTATCGGAAGGATTCGTCGACATCGACAGCCGCCACACCTACCTTCCTACTTCACGCACGGGAATAACATTTTAAAATGATTTTGAAATGAAAAATAGACTACCAATATACCTCAACGTGGTCGTTCGGAGTTCGTACACGACCGGATGAGGATGGAAGGCGAGTAAAGTGCCGGCCAACTGGAAGAAGAATGCTTACCGAACAGAGTCCGTGTATGGCCCGGAAAGTATCATTTCACACAATCCAAGATAATGTGGTTGAGGGGTAAGGTACTTCCAGAGTACGCAAGTACATTTTATATGATTAATTTGTATTATTTAAATAATTGGTAGCATATTTTCCGCACGTTTTACAGTGGAAGATACTCTTAGTATCGCCCTGGTGAATGAACACCATTCATAATTGAAAAGTTGATTGAAATCTATTGAGTTTTTGATTGAGTATTTAAGTGTGTAAAATAAATTGAAAATTTGAAAAGTTAAGTTAGGTTAGGTTCAGTTAAGTCAGGTTGTGTTAGGTTAAGTTGGGTTAGGTTAAGTCAGGTCAGGTTAGGCTTTTTTGACGAATGTAATCCTGGGCATTGGTACATGAAATTCACGTCCGCATAATTTCGTCGTGTAGTTCCTACCAATCTTCATTATAATACTGCAAAATTTCCGAAATCCAAAAACTGTTTCCGTAGCAAACATTCCATTAAGTCGTTTTTTATTCATTCATATTCATTAACCTTTGACTTGAATATTGCAAAACTTGATGAATAATTCATTTATTCTTTCGTAAATCTAACAAAAAAAATATTTAACCCGAACAAAAGCTCATAAATCGGTTTTGCTTGTGTTTTTGGTAAAGGTGACAAAGTTCACACCTAATTAACAGTTTTTCAACAATTTTCCGTTTTGTTGCAAAAATAGTGTCACATTTAAAAAAATCCAATCCAATGCAAGTTTCACTGATATTTTAATTAAAAACATGTATGGAATAAATAATAATTTAGCATCTTCTAATTTTTTAAAGCTCACAGGCGACGGAAATAACGTTATAATAATTTTAATAAAATAACATTGTTTTTAATACCACTTTATTGTATATATTACTAATTTATAAAACCAACCGGTTTCGATTCACACTGAAACTTCATCCGGGTTATATAAAAACATATTAAGGCGAAGCTTAATGCTAAATCAATATTTTGATTAATCTTTGTAACGAATTGGTGTACATTATGAATACCAAAAAATATGCTTTAGATAAATTGAACGTTTTCCTATCGTTTCGTTTGAATAGAATACAAATAAATAAAAATTACTCAATAAAAATATAAATGTGAACTAATAACATTTTTTTCAATATGAACGTGTAAAGGAAACAACTTTTGAAAAATACAGTATTATAGCTAAGATTATCTGTAACAGTTTCATTTGATTAACTTTTTTGCTTTCTTATAAAATTATTTACAAAATAAACAAATAACACGGGCATGTGCCTAGCATGGTGGTCGAAAAATCCTAATTTTTTTTTATTTTAAATTTTTAAAAGAAAGACAAACATTCCCGGGTTACGAATAACCGAACAATGTTTGAAAATCTCCTATTACCATCACAGAAAGCCGAAAATGTTGCTTGTGTTGTGATGGAGGACTTAGTCAGCCGAGGAATCGAACACGCGACGCTCGAGACCCAAGCGCTATGCCCACTCAACCACTGACCGGTCATGTGCATGTAATAAATAATTTCAATGAATAAAGACACATAAAACAAAAACAAACTAGTTTTGTGCTTGAAATCGAACGTTTCTAGACTCCGTTTGTCAAGCGATTTTAATGCCTATTGCCTACAATATATAAGGTATACCAAGAATGGTGACCGGATAAATCAGCACAGTGATAATTCATCACATCTTTAAAAAGTTATATAAAGTCATGTAAAATGATGAAACAAAAGCTTTATTAACTGGGTTAAGTAGGTTAGGTTAGGTTAGGCTAAAAAAAAATTTTTTCATCGTTTCTAATGACTTTATATCACTTTTTAAAAGTGTGTTGAATTGTCACTGTGTTGAGTTATCATGGAACCACCAAGAATATTCACATTTTGGCTTGTAGCTTCCTCGTAAATCAATAACAGAGTTACAATGTATTTATAGGTAAGATACAAGAGGGATAGGGAACATCAACTTTGATGGGGGGAGGGGGAAGTCGAGGAGAAAAATTGGTGGAGGGGAGGGGAAAATGTTTTATTTCGCTATTCGACAAGTCTAATTGTTAATTTAGTAATAAGTTTTATTTGTTTTTAGGGATTTTTTTTATTTCCAGTGCTTCTAGATTGTTCAAACGTAAACCTATCCAATTTCTGCTAAGCACAACTATTCCCGAGGTTTTATTAAAATATTCATCTTTATCTATTAGGTGTGTTACAAATTCTGGAAATAACTTTGAGATAAATCTGTTCAATGTCTACAAAGTCAGAGCTCACTATTCGAGAGTTAGTAATTTCAGTACCTACTGTTACTTTATTTGATAGCTGACGTGTACCCCCGGCGCACTTTGGACGGAATGGAAAAAAAACGCGAATTAAGTGGTTTTTGCAAATGGTAATTTTTTTAAAATTTATATATTTTTTAGTGTAGTACAATAGTTTCTGCATTTTTTGTGTTAATTTAAATATGTCAATAGGGCTTGATGGAAGTTTGGCAACGCTGCAAAGTGTGTCTTAAGATGGATGTTCGGTATCGCGTTTTTCAGTTCACTCCTACGCGTGAGCAGAGACGGTTGTGTAATTAGTGACATTTGGATATATTCACAAAAGTTTGTTATGGTTGACATTCCTCAAGGTATTTTTAAATTAATTTACTAAACTATATATCAATATATTATGTGTGTGAAATTTGAACTAACATCTAATTTTACACTATTTTTGAATTTTTTTGCTGTTAAAATGCATATTTCAATTAGCATTTAGAAACAAAACATCATTTGTTCCCATTTATGAATATATACGTATTGTAGACTGAAGTCTCACCTTTAATGTCATATATAAATTGTGATCATCTTTTGTCCTTTCTTGAACAATTTTGTTATTTTCAGGAAGGCCTATATGCATTCAACGGAGAGAATTATTCGAGGCATTAAAAGAACGGGGTATATTAAATGCCACTTCTGTGAAATCAAAAGAGTTTTTATTTAATTACGTAACACAAAAATACCACATAGCGGCAGGTTCTAACATTTTGAGCCCTACATTTTACGAAAACATTAAGAATTTTTCACTACAATTAATGAAGAAATGGAGAAAAAGCCGCAGTTATATTGTGAGGTTTGAAAAACATAATTTAGAGTGGTTGCAAGAAAAGCTAGTTTTCTCCAAATCTTTGGGTAGACCAATAAAAATATTTCAAGAAAGTGGTTCTAGATCAAAGCAGAAAAAAGTGCACGATCTGTTAGTCTCGCACTCTTGATGAAGTCCAGTTAGCAGCAGAAATGAGTTTTCGAAGCGCAGGAAAAAGTGATGCTGCAAAACTCGTAAAACAGATAACATTTTTACCTTGTCGAGCATCAAGAATACGTCAAGCTTTTGCAATGAAATGTAAAAACATCCTTAATCCATACTCACCGTAAGAGGCTTTAGCGCTTATTGTGGGCTTAAAGTTAACGAAAGAACAATACGTCAGTAATGAAATTATTTTTACTCCCAATAGGACAACTAAGTGAAGATGTGCAAGAATCGAGGCATAAAGAGATAAGGTACTACCGAGAACATCATAGCCCAAAAAGTTTTCAGAACAAGCACCAATCAAGATATATTAAATAATTTGTTAATCTCATCAGACCCCGTAATTTTCTCTATTCGACCACTTCCTAAAAAAAAAGTTCTGTGTTACCAATTGAAGTTTTAAGTCTACTAAGAATTCCGTCCAATGGCTCTGGAAATTTGAGTGATGATTTAGACTTCGATGACAACGGAGACACCTTTAGCACCTAGATTTTCTATACGACCATATTTCTAATAAAATATGTGTTTCTGATTATTGCCCATCTTTTTGTGTTCATAGAAGTGACTTATAATATGTAATATTTATGATTAATATATTTTATTTTCCCAGATATTTGTATATCTTCAAATTGTATTGAATTATTTGTCGTTGTAAATTTCTACATAAGAGTATATTAATATTTTTACTTAAAAATAGTTATAATTCATTAATAAAATAAAAAATAAAAATATTGCACTAATATTTAGCCAGCAAACAATTAATTCGTGTTTTTTCTTCATTCCGTCCACTGTGCGGCGGTGCTCATTGTTTCTACATTATATAAATATGGAGTATGGAGTATGTATATGGAGTATATCCACTGGAGTATGCTTCCACAATATGGAATCCTCAATATAAGGTATACATAGATTTAGTAGAAAGTATACAGAATAAATTTTCTAAACATTTACTCAAGAAATACAACAATACTACAAATAATATGTTAACTTTACAAAAAAGACGCACATTGTCAGACCTGTTGTTTCTACATAATCTGCTAAATAATAAAATAGATAGTCCCGAATTGCTATCCGTCATTGGTTTAAATGTTCCAACGAGGCGTACCAGGCACACTACACTATTTCATATTGAAGCCAACAATACCAATGCAGCAAACAATTCAGTTATTACTCGCGCAATCACAACATACACCCATTACGAAAAATTACTACATTTAGACATCTTTCATGATTCCTTTCTAACATACAAAACTAACTTATTAAATTTCTTAGCATGACATATTTCAAAAATATTTTCACATCATTTTTCAAAACTCCTATTTATTAACAGTCAATTACAATTCGTCAGCTTATTATAATTCTTGTTTTCAATTCATTTATTATTTATTATTTTTATTATTATCCACACACTTCCTTCCTTTTATAACAATCTCAGGCGAAATTACATAATGATATTTTATGGACATACGTAATAGGTACTACAACTATGTAATAACTAAAAATATCTAATTGTATCTAATTGTACTGTGTATGTCTTAACAAATAAATAAATAAAAATATACATGTATTAAATATATATATAAACCTTCCGGAATAAATTCTCTAAACGATAGTGAAAACTCTTTCAAAATCCATGGGGCAGTTTAGAAGAATTAAGCGCACAAACAGACAGCGGATAGCTACTTTGTTATGTACTATTTTTAGTATAATAGAGATTATAAGGATTTAAGATTACACAAAAAATGTGTTCGGTTGATTGGTATGCGTTACTATTTGTAATTAGTATACATTTTTATATTATTAAATGTTCATAATTAAATAAAATTGTCAAAAGGCTTTTAAATAATCATAACAAAATAAAGTCTGATCATGTTTATACAGGGTGTCCCAAAAGTCAACGATAGGCCAACTCATGATGGACCAGAATATCATAATATGATTTCAGTAAAATTAAATTATTATATTAAAACTTCAGTAGAGTTAGATTTCGAGAAATGGGGACTTTTATGAAAATTTTAGTGAAAATCAACACCTTAGATTAGTTTTTCGAGTGTCACAGTTACAAAATTCAATATTCTAAGATTCTATTATTACGCAACCCTAAATAGTACTGCTATCGGTCAGAGTCCAAAATACAACTAACAGTGCCTATACCTTTGGAAAATAAATACATTTGTGCCCGATTCACGAGTTTTAATTTTTAAAATTAGTAAACTTTGACCAGGCAAGTTATTAAAAAATGAAATTTACTGCAGTTTTTTAAATGGTGTAATATTAGCCATATTAAAAATTAATTTAAAAAAATATATTGCTATTTTGCAGAATGAGCTCGAATTTTGGGAAACCTGTTCAAACAGTTAGTTATATTGATCAAAATCCTATTTTTAACCTTTCCCTTACTGTGCTAAAAAAATCCACGCGTTCCGGTGATGTGTAGTCATTACACATCTCAAAATAAGCTATTTAATATCGGAAAAATATTAATATTTATAGCTAATCATATTATATTTTATATCAAAATTGATAATAATTGTAATTTAATTGCTGAAAACATGAAAAAACCGTACAAAAAATGTATAAAAAAACGTGCGAGAGTCCTTATCTAACGACGGCCCGCGACCGACTGGCTGCAGGTGCTGGAGGGGCGCTGGACTCACACACACAGCTATGCGATCGTAGGTATCGATGGTCTAAAACTCTAAAGTGTCAGCTACACTACTCGCTTCGACGCTTCGACGAAGTCCTCGACGAAGTTAGCCGAAGTTCGAAGTGCGTGCCCATACACTCGTGCAACTTCGCGAGTAACTCAGTCCAACCAGTCAGTGATTGGTTTATTTATGCCGTGACGCTTCGAGTCCTTTGACTCGGGCGCATTTACCGACAACAATCAGAAGTCGGGCGAAGCGAAGCGAAGTTCGTGCCCACACTATCGTATTCGGTCAACTTCGATCAACTTCGCGAGTAGTGTAGCTGGGCTATTAAACTCTAAATACAACTGCGGACGTGTGGATTTCTCATGTTCCCGCATAGCGAACTAAAGCGGGACATCAATAGCGTGTCATTTCCTCGCACACTATTCGCGTAGCAGTGTCGCGTGGTTGATTGTATTAGTGTATTTGTTCCCGATTTTTAAAAAAAATCTCTGATTTTTAATTGAATTTGAAAACTATGTAAAATATTATTTTTTAATTCAGTGCATAAATGTATAACGGAGGAATACCTAAAATCTGATTCCAGAATTTATTTTATTTATAGAGTTATTAATTAGAAGCAATGTGTAGTAAATACACACCACAGATCAGGAAAGGATTTAACGTATTGCAGGGTCGGAACAAGGCATTTTAGCGCCCGTGCGTGGGCGTACGTTTCAAAAATAAAAATATACCCCATTCACAATGGAGTTATAAAATTTGCTTCAAAACTAGCATGGAGTATAATCGTAGGTTGTAGCTTGTCCATTTTAAATTAATTTCATACGTTTTTAGGCTCAACCGAGCTCAATTTAATTTTTACCGACCACACTTATTTACGTTCTATCATGGAATAGCTGAAGCTCCCAGCGTTATCTGGGCTTTATACACATTTTAAAATCATATGTAGACAATAGTTTACCTCCTGTTGTTCAAACATTAAGTGTTTCACCAAGAAGTATCAATATTCTGCTGTAAGGGTATGGAAAGGGGACGTTTTAGGAAATCTCATGTAGATAATGGCCTTTATCTTGTATTGAAGGTCAAGTATTCATCAATCTCGGAATAAAACTGTAGATTTTGTATTCAAATAAAATCCACGGCGCCAGCCAAAGACACTCTTCTTTACCCGGGTCTTACACTGAGTTTTTGTTTATAAATTTAATATAGACAGACAGTTACCTTCTTCTTGTTTTGAAGGCCAAGTTCGCAAAATTTCATTAATCTCGTAATAAAATTGTTCATTTGTAAAAAATCAAAACCACCCGCTGAAGATAACAGATAGATTAAAATCCTTATTTATAATACAACATTTTGATTGTACCCTACGCTATTAATAACATCATTTAATAGCACGTTTTATAGTTCAAATCACAATTACCCGATCAAATTATAAAAATCCTTTGCGCAACTAAGACATTTTAATGAGATATCCGAGTACACAATAATAATTAATGCACGTTCCACTCTTCGATATTTGTTATTGTGATTTTTTTCTTATTAGGTACTATTACGTGCACTCTTTATTATTTTAAATTATAATATAATGCGTGTAATGTAATAAATTGTGGAAGACCAAATAGGTCATGAATAAACTGTGAATTGTTATTACAAAGAGATCACTCCTCTATTCAGAACTACAAAGTCATTTGGAATTATTTTTTCAGAATTTTTTTTTAATAATATTATTCTCTTCCCTTTGTCTTATTTGGATGAGGGACCATGGCTTCGATGAGACGCCTCGAGGCTTCCCTATCCTGGGTCTTGGATTTCGTTTGCTGCCTCTGTCCATCTAAGGTCCAACCTCTCCTGGCACAACCTCTGGAGTTGATTTCCCCAACTTTATCTGGGAAGACCCATTGAATGTTATCCCTTTGAAATTGCTGCCAGTATTTTATGAGTAAGTCTGACTTCTGGCGTTCTAGTACATGTCTAAGCCAGAAAAACCAGCGAAGTTTTTACAAAGAGCATATCACTTAAGGCGATCCACCTCGAAGTGTAACGTTGGAAATTGGCCGAAATCACGCTTTTCTTAAGCCGATGGCGATAAGGTTGAAATTCCTCTGGCGTATTGTATTTTTACTTATTTCTTAAAGACGCTGTCATAAGGTCGGAGAATTCAAGTGTATATCCGCTTTGCATTAAAATCCAAATAAATGGAATATTTCTGTACGTATCCGAAAATTAAAACTTTTTTTTGAATGGTGACAATTTTTTTTTTGTGAGAAATGAAGGTATAATTTTGGAAATATTGAATGCAAACATAAAAAAAGTTTTAAAAAATGGGTCTCTTACGTTTTTTCGTCTAAAAACTGAAATACGACAAAAATACATATTTTATTAGACAAATATATTATAAATTTCACTGTTATCTTACTTTTTTATCGTTTCATATAAAAATAATTTTAGAAAAATTCACAAAGTTTCATAAATTATTCTCAAATTGCGGTTGGAACCTTTGGTTTCATAGAGGTGCACATGTTAAGTATTTCGTACTTAACTTCTAGATTTGAATATAAAGTGTAGTGTTTTCTCCTTCTAATGCTGTTTAGTTCATATTTCTTACTATGACGGTAAGGGAGACAGCGATTTCTTTTATACCATATGTGATGTTCCGTTAAAAGCGAACCAATTGACTCTAACGGCAATAGCTTTTTTGTTCGCAAAACCGAACAAATTAGCTCGAGGGGTTAACATGTGTATTTTATTTGATTTATGCATAAAAAATATCGCTGAAGTTCATTTTTTATTTTATTTTGTGAATTTCAGGTACAAATATTACAATTTTTTCCGATCATAATATAAAGAACTTAATTTGCTACAATATAAAATTTAACCATATCCCAAAAGGGGATTTTGCACTTCAAAGCATTTTTTGTAGGCCTGATACTTTATTTTTGTCTAGGCTTAAAAAATAATTCATCAAAAAAGTGCTCGATTATATCGATGGCTAAGATGTGTTCTATTCGCAGTATTTAATCAAAGAGTCTATAATACTTCGAAGCGATCAAATTTCAAAAGAAAAACACATGATATTTCTTTACTGCGCGTTGCATCGCCTCAATGTTATTTTTTTCTTTTTCTGGTTGATTTTGGCACCCTTTAGAAACAGCGCCTTGAACTATAACTGCCCGGTTTCTTCTTTGATCCGGCTCTGACATTTTATCGTTTTCAAACCGAATACAAATGGCACCAAATTAAATTTAAAAAAAGAAACTCAATACGTTTTATTATATTTTGTTTATTAGCCTGCCTCGTTTTATCTCTGGTTTTTTATTACAAATATAAAACATTACTGACGTTTGTAGCACAGTCAAGTTAGCAAAGTGCGCAGTCAAGTTACAGAAAATGAGTCAAGGCAGCATTTAATAAGTTTGAATTAAATGTCTTTATAATTATTCAAACTTATCTTTAATTATTGGTAAACGGCCTTGAAAAAAGCCCGGTTCTCTTTTCGCCAAATTCAATCTGAAAAAAATGACACACTTGTAGATTCGTGTAGTAAAATGACAATGTACAATGACACGATAATCATGAAAAGCATATGGATCATTATTGTGTAATATGTTATCGGGTAGGCACTTGCAGTGGTTCTCAACAAAAAACCAACATAATTAAAAATTACAAATAAGTTTTTTTTAAACTTTAAGTCGAAGCTTAATGCTAAATCACTATTTTGATTAATCTTTATAACGAATTGGTGTACATTATGAATACCAAAAAATATGCTATAGATAAATTGAAGGTTTTCCCATAGTTTCGCTTGAGTAGAATAGAAATAAAAAAATTAATTACTCAATAAAAAATATAAATGTAAACTACTAAAAAAAACATTTTTTCAATAGGAATGTATGAACGCATGAAGGAAACAACTTTTGCAGTATTATAGCTAACATTATTTGTGACAGTTTCACTTGATTAACTTTTTTGATTTCTTATAAAATTATTAACAAAATAAATAAAAATCAGTTTTGTGCTTGAAATCGAACGTTTCTAGAGTCCGTTTGTCAAGCGATTTTAATGCTTATTACCTACAATATAAGGTATACCAAGAATATACACATTTTTGGCTTGTAGCTTCCTCTTAAGGTATTGATAACATAAATAGTTCATCTAAATGATAGTTGAAAAAAATGCATCGAATTATATAAATCTTATAATAAACTAGCCGAAGTCCTCGGCGTTGCTCGGGCTTTGCACAGATTAAAGTAATCCTGTTAAAAATGGGACTGCAGGCCCTTAACCAATGAATCGATAGGTCTCATGTTAAACTTTTAGTAAAAAAGGAATCTATTTTCGGGACGTCGGAACAAGTGTTCATATTTATTAACAGGGAACGTGCATGAACACGTGTTCGGACATATTTGGAAAGTACTAAAATGTTATTAGGAAATATCCTGCTATCCCGTATTTAACAGGATTTTAATATATCAGCAATACTCATTTTTATTCGTGCAGATGAAGGCAGTGACGTACCTACCTCTCGTTTTGAAGGTCAAATGTGCAAAATTTCATCGATATCGGAATAAAACTAAAGATTTGTATTACAAACCAATCGCCCGTTATCCACCACGTGGTCGTCCGCCCACTAGCCACAAACATACCGACATTTTAATTTATATAAATAGATTTGTTTTCTGCCTTTCGTTCATACATTTGTTCTCTGCATGTTAATTTTGTTATTTTTGCAGGTAAATTGCATAACTTCATTCCCATTAATGCACTCAAAAATTAAAAAAAGGGTTTAATGGTGAAACAGGCACATAAAAAGTTAACTCATTTTATAACATTTACGGTTCCCACTTGTAACATATATGCGTACACTTTTCAGGTACAAAAATACCCACCGAGGCTGTCTGATTGGTACCTAATTACATAATACAAATACCATATTGTATCGGTGATTCAATCCAATATTGTATTTGTATGCCTTTCTTGAAAGAGTTTTTTTACGAATAACACTAATTATTCATATTCATATGGGCGCAAACAAATAATTCGTCTTAGTATTCCAAACTTAACTTAATGCGAAAAGCGTATTTTAATAAAATAATTAAAATATACTAATTAAAGCATGATAATTAGATTTTAATAATTAAATATGAATAATTTAATTTTAATACTTAATTAAATTTTAATAATTAAATTTTAGTCATTAAATTTTAATAATTAGATTTTAATAACTAAATTTTAATAATTAAATTTTAATAATTAAATATTAATAATTAAATTTAAAAGTTAAAAATTAATAGTTAAATTTTTATAATTCTTATATATTTTATGAAATAAGTAATAATTATTAAATATTATTAATTAAATTAGATTTATTAATTATTAAATTAGAACACTTAAAATTGAATAATTAAATTATAATAGTTACATTATAATAATTATATTATAACTCAATATTATAACAAAACGTAAATTTAAATGAAATAATTGAATTGTCACCATCTATGAAAGAGCAGACTATGAATTCTTAACGCTCTTACTTTTAACGCTTAACCGTCCCGCAAGTTAGGTAAGGTTCCGTAGTAAGCGTTCAAAAAGAAGAAGAAGATGGCTTGAAAGGGAGATTATCTTTAAAGAGTTTGTATTCGACGTAAGTCTTATATATAAAAATTCAGCCTGTGTGTGTTTTAGCTCGCAAAACTCGAAAACTAGTTGACTGATATCGAAAACTAGTTGATTGATATCGAAAACTCGAAAACTAGTTGACTGATATCGAAAACTCGAAAACTATTTGACTGATATCGAAAATTCTAAAACTAGTTGACTGATATCGAAAACTCGAAAACTACTTGACTGATATCGAAAACTCGAAAACTAGTTGACTGATATCGAAAACTCGAAAACTACTTGACTGATATCGAAAACTAGTTGATTGATATCGAAAACTCGAAAACTAGTTGACTGATATCGAAAACTAGTTGATTGATATCGAAAACTCGAAAACTACTTGACTGATATCGAAAACTCGAAAACTAGTTGACTGATATCGAAAACTCGAAAACTAGTTGACTGATATCGAAAACCAAAAAACTAGTTGACTGATATCGAAAACTCGAAAACTAGTTGACTGATATCGAAAACTAGAAAACTAGTTGACTGATATCGAAAACTCGAAAACTAGTTGACTGATATCGAAAAATCGAAAACTAGTTGACTGATATCGAAAACTCGAAAACTAGTTGACTGATATCGAAAACTCGAAAACTAGTGTTAAGAAAGTGGTTGAAAAAGTCGGGAACGCCCACGGAATACTTACTCAATATCTCTGCACAGGAATGAGATAAGGAGTTGAATTAAAGTCAATGTAATGTAGTTTTTTAACAGTAACGTTGTGGTATACAGTAGTGAATGGTGGAAGAAATCGGAGACGCCCGAGAGAGACATTAGCAATAGCTATGCATTGCGGGTTCCATTAATATGTTATATTTCGGTGGGAATTCGGAATACGGGGCCTTGATATTGTCTATTGTCCACGTGTTGAGTCACTTATCTACACATGAAGCGCATTTGAAAATATATGTCGTACATAATATTATTTCTACATATTCTTTACAAAACGTTTCCGTCAAAGTAAACAGTATCCATTGAATACAATAAATTCCATGTAGAGATATTGAAAGAACTTTAGTACAATCTATAGCCTTTAGAATACGCTATTTAAACCATTGATGTATTATTTAGTCAATTATTTAAACTCATTTAAGTTGTTGTCTCTATGTCCACTGAAAAATGTTTTGTTTCTACGAAAGAATACACATTTCCACAAAAGCCAATAATAACCATTAAAATGTTTTATTATCGTAAAATGGGGTGACTTTTTCAATTTTAAACTTTTAAACTATAACTTTTTTTTTAAATTGCATTTGATAATGTTCTGTCATATTTTATATATTTAAACTATCGAAATAGGTTTATTTTTATGAATATGTTTTGGGGAGTAAAAAAACGTGTTAAAAAAGGTAACCTTTCGGAGTGGGGCAACTTTGATACATCATTTTTAATAAGCTTATTACAATGATACTGTAATCCAAAAAATATGTAAGTTTGAATTGCCAACAAACTTAAAAACTTACAAACTTTTTTTGAAGTTAGCTTCGTTATTAATTTATTTTATTCTTTGTCATAAACACTCGCTAAACTACCAAAAAAGGTTAATTTATCAAGTTTTTTTACACAAAATCACAAATAAAAAAACAACGCAACGTCAACTTAAGTGTGTGGCAACGTTTATAATACCGTAATACGTATTTATAACTTTAAAAAAAATGTTTCCAGATTACATGTTAGAAAGTGTCTGTACAGTTCATGATACAAGCCGCAACGATACGAAGAAAATGTATCTAATAAAAAAAAATATATATACCTACCTACACAGTACACATATTATACCAATAATTACACACACATTGGTAAGTTTTTATTACTGCCTTCATTATTATATTTTTATTGCTTAACTTTATTTTATTTAAATACATAATTTGTCACATAAAATTGTAAAATGGCGGCCTCAGCACAATTAAAGCAGCCAGTGAGACTCACATTGGTAAATATTATTTTATAAAAAAATACTTCCAATGTATAAAAAAAACCAAGACAAATTTATCGGAAACACGAAACAATATTTTTAATAATGGTCCTAAAATGTTCAATGAACTCTCTTTAAATGTTTAAAAAGCAAAAATAAAACAGTTTTTCGTGGGTTATGGCTCAATATTGGAAGTCTGAGTTTTAGAACGTAGGAAATAGAATTTTATTATATTATATTTTAGAATAGATATACACTAGATGTACAAAAGATATAAAATGTAAAAAAGTTTATGTCAAAATAAAATAGAGATAGAACTCATGTTCTTAAAATTATTCCTACAGTGTGCCTTACCCAATACAGACCTTAAATTATAACACTATACTGTTTATACAAAGTGATGACAAAAATTAGAGTTACAATAACAGCAGGACAGGACAAAACAAGAATATTAAAATTAAAACATATTATAAAACAGGAAAAAGTTTGTGCTTAGAAATGAGAATCTTCTGAAAAGACATTTTAAAAAAGTACAATAAGGAGGCAACCGAAACAAAACAATTACCGGAAGTTTTAGAATATGGTTCATTATAAAATATTGAAAAGAAGTTAAGATTTATGAATGGTAAGATTTTTTAAATAATTTTGTTTTTAAAGCCCGTTTAAATTCAGCCAAATTCTGGAGATTAGTAAGAGCTGAGGGAAGTTTATTCCAGATGAGCGGGCCTCCTATATAAGTGACACGAAACTATTATAATCGTTGAGGATTGTATAAAATTTATTTACATTTTTTTTCTAAATGTGAAAATAACCAAAAAATAGCTTAACAATAATAATGACCGACAATGTGCTTGAATAATTCTATAAACCAACTAATTTGACACTTATTTACGACGAGCCAAACCCTCTATAGACCACTCACTTTGATTGGTTCAACCGTTGTGTGGCGAGTATTGCGCTCAGACATGTATGGTTGGTTCAATTTCGTCAGTTGCTCCTCTGGGGAACAAACGCTGTGTGCCTCCAACTTTATAAAAAAAATTGCGATCGCTCTAGTAGCGTCGTTATTAACATGAACAGAAAAATAAATAAATGGCTAAAAATGGCTCATGTAAGTAAAATAATTCAGTAATATGATGCAACCAACAGATTAAATAAAATGCTTTTTAAGGTTTGGTTCGTTGCATCCTTTTCAATGCTCCGAAAGGATCACAAGAGTTTCGTTCCTGGCATCTCTATCAAAGTACGCCTTGCTTATAAGTATCCCATAAGCAATTTAAATCTTCATGTAACACTTCACAATCACGTTATATTTATTTATTCGTCAATTGTACGCTCGCAAGCAACTACGCACGACTGCTCACGCTACAGGCGATCCAACTTGGTTGGCAGTTGGGTGGTTGGATGGTGGTTGGATGCTCTGGTGGCACAACCGTTCAAAATGATAACCACAAAGATATTAGAAGAACGAGATGTGCTATGAGCAGTTCATACTGTGTGGAATTGTTTTGCCCAGTGTCGCCGGTTTTGTTCACCAATACTACTGCACACCTTCGCTTACGCTAAGGTATCCGCACTAATACATAGAACAGATTTCTGTGCGTACACGTCTCGATAGTATTCAAAGTACCCTAATTAGGTAGTACTCCGCCTACGGTCCGGCGGCCAACATGGCATATCTCGTTCTTCTAATTAATATCTTTGGATAACCACGACCCTTGTCGCATATAACGCATCTTACACTGTTCAACATTACGTTCAAATCAACCAGATTAATACAACCGCTTAACCAAATCGAGTCGTGGCCGATTATGACGTATCCACGTTGCCCGATAAAATAACATTATTATTAAATAGGAATTATGCAGATATATATGCGCGATGATAAATTCGCCACCTGATTCATAAGTCACACCACATTACGGTATTTAATTATTTTCCGAGGGCAAGTTATTTCTTCATTAAAAAGAAATACAAACATTCGAGTTACGAAAAACATGAAAATATTTTAATTCTCTCTGCTTCCATCATTAAAGATGATGATAAGATTATTAATATGAGAGTGTGGAATGTATCGAGAGCATCTCCTATCCTCTTCCTATATTCCTCTTCCTCTCCCCTTCCTATAACTCTAAATGTATTTTCAGATATTAAAACTTCATTTCCTATGAACTTTAGCATAAGAAACTTCTGTGGCTTAAATTCAGTTCACTTTTATATTTATTATTGTATTTTATGTAAAAGCTGTTTGTTTACAAATAAATAAATTAATTAGAGGAGGGACAATGTTGTTTGTGCAATGATGGTGGACTTGGCTAACAGAGGATTGATCCAAAGCATTATCAACTCGGTTTGATTGATTTGCACTTTGAAACCTGAATAATGAATTAAAAGTATGTATCGGTTTCACTGACCCAGTAACAGAACGCGTTCGTTCTTGTTATTACTCGTAGTTATTAGAACTAATCATCGGAATTATAATAAGAACTCGCGTGCCGAAGCTTAAGTAATTGCTAAGTACATCCTTTATCTTAATCGGACGACATTGTTATCTAGCATAATGAAAATAATAACTTTGATACGGGTTTCACGCAGATAGATTCCATTCGCACTGTTATGGGCCTGGTACACGTTTGCCCCAATGTATTGGGCTAACGCGCTGGCCCACCGTGGCGACTTGGCCGTTGCATGCGTTGGCCGCCAACTTGTCGGTTTTCGTGCACACATCAAAGGATCTTTGCGCCAACCCGCCAACAGCGTTCACACGTTGGCTCTGTCTTCAGTTCGCTATACGCGTTCAGCGGAGACAATAGTGTTGATTATTGCATTAGTGATTATTTACGTTAACGAAGTACGATGTTTAAATGTTTAATCGTTAAACGTGTTGCACAAATTAATTGCCGCGGCTGCCATGATTTTCAAATGTATCTGAATTTGACAACCTCCGTGATCGAGGGGCAGGGCTTTTGACTAGCAATCTAAAGGTCGCTGGTTTAATCCCGGTGTGCGCCTGTAAATTTTCTTTGATGAATTTGTATTTGTTTGAC
Source organism: Hesperophylax consimilis (assembly GCF_061612785.1). Lineage (NCBI taxonomy): Eukaryota > Metazoa > Arthropoda > Insecta > Trichoptera > Limnephilidae > Hesperophylax > Hesperophylax consimilis. The sequence continues at coordinate 34,817,646 of NC_142848.1, forward strand.
ACTATTATACAGTATATTTGCGGCACTCTCAGTATCGCCCTGTTGTAAGATCACTATTCAGAATTGACACGTTGCTTGAAATGGCTTTAGCCGTTTTTGGTAACCAAATCTGAAGAGTCAGGCACTACCCCACCGAACGATCCCTTAATCCCCTTAATTAATTATACGGGATCAATTGATTGCATTCCAGCTTTCAGAAAAATAGTTCTTGGTTGTGGCTAATGACCACATAAACTAATTAAATCCATTTTTAGTGTCAAAAAGTACATGCTAAATGCCAATGTACATTCAAATATTGTGAAGTTATCTAAGTCACTGTGCCCCCTGATCAAGTACCTAGATATCTTGAATCGTTTGTTGATTTACGCAGCGGATCCACAGGCGACGTTCAGCACTATCAACTTGGGTGTTGGCAATGGTTGACAAGACGTTTTCTAAAAATGAGGTAGCGTAACACGGCATAATACCCCAATATTAAATCAATTAATTAAAAATTAAAAATTAAATTAATAAATTTAAAAAAAACTTAAGAAAAACAACAGAAACTACACTCGTCTAAGCGAAGTGAAATGGAAAGCAGGCAATACGAGATACGGATTTATCGTTTACCATCGTATAATTAACATGGTATTTATATCCAAGCTTTCCTGTCTATTCCTGATGTTACTCGTCTCCACAAAGATAAATGCAGAAAATAACTAATTAATTACCTACAGTACAGTTCATACATTTTCGATAGACCTTGTACATTACAATGAACATGTACATTACAATGTATCTATTTATTTTTAAAATTCGACTTTATGTCCGGGTTAAATCTTCCCCACAGGAAAAACTAAACCCTTCCACACACTTTTCCACAAATGATAATCTAGTCAATCCACTTTATGAAAGTGCATTATATAAATATAATAAATACAAAACAATACAAAAACAACACGTCAACCCACCAGAGATCAAATGGGAAAATAATTCACCTACTCCAGATATTTTCATATCAGAGGGTTCGGCTTGGTAGAACTTCTAACTGGACATATAAATCCTACTGATCCATCAATATAAATATTTTAAAAATCTTTCGTTATCCTACATGTTTTTAAAATGACTGAATCTTGCATTTTTATGTATAAATTCTTTGACAGATCTAATACGCCTAAATTTTGAATGAGAGAGCTAGGTATAATGCCAGTAGCCGAAATAACAAATGGTAATATTTTTATAGTCTGAGAATACCAAATTCTTTTAATCTCATTTCCTAAATCTGTGTATTTTCTTATTTTTTCAGAAACAGTTTTTTTAATATTACAGGTAATAATAATATTAATTTTAAACACAAACGATATTATTACTCACTATAAATATACACATTATTATTACTGACACACATAATCTTAAGTAACAAAAAACTAAATGCTAATGAATAACAACTATTGATTGGTAGTGATGACTAGTTTAAAGTATATATACGGGGGAGCCATGTTTTCAGCATATATATCTTAATCTATTTGGGAATTCTGTACCCCGCCAAGAGTGGCTGTGTCTCAATCCGTCTGTGCAAATAGACAAACAATAGCGCTTGTTGCTTTTACATCCAACTTACCAGTCACAGGTGATATTTAACTATATAATATAGGTATTTATAAAAACACACGTGTATTCCAATGCAATCTTGAGTCAAAATTTCAAAGCAATCGGGGAAGAACTTTCGGAGATTTAAGACTTAGAACAAATGAAAATAAGGAAGTTGAGTAAAAAATATTTTGACTTATAAAAAATATGTTCATGTAGATCAAAAAATATCGATTCTAAATATTTAAATATATTTCTATATTATTATTCTTAGAATTAGTTAAACGTTCTTGAAAAAGCATTCAATAGCAATAGAGTGTATACGCTCCACGATTGGTCGAAAGAATTCTGACGTCACATGTGTCGTGATTGTACGTACAACAGATCACCTATGGTGCATCTCTTTCTATTACATGAGAGATGGTCGGTTTAGATGAGAGAGGTGTATAGGCCAAAGGTTTATTTGGGTTTGTCAAATATATGTACGTATTTGTTGTTATTATTATATGAAATGGATTTCTAAAGATACATATTCGTATAGTGCTTTATAATAATATGTTGTTTATTGCATAACTTAGAAGTTTTTATTATTATACATGTCACATAGCATGTGATACACTTCAGGCCGCCGGCCGCCCAGAAAAGTCAAACAGTGAACTGGGCTGTAAACCGTTATTTTACTATTGGTCTTTACTTTTCTGCGCGGTGGTCCTGAATTTGCGCGGGGAACGTCAACAAGTAGCGACGGCAATACGGTACAAGTACCGTACCGGGCGAGAAAAGCAAATATTCTAACTTAAAATATTAATTTAACTATGAAATCTTAATCAATTTTCTTTTTTTTTAATAACATCAATTCTAATAGACGGTTAACATTGGTAAAAAAATTACTGGAATTCCTTGTTGAAGAATTACAAATTTTTCGATACAAAATGCTTATGCGACGTGGTTTTCACAGTTCTAATGACGTCACACTACACCCCGCCTCTTACCGCTCGGATTCCGCTCGTTTTGGCGGGCTTAATAAAATTTAAACTTTGAGAATTAATTTAATTATGAAAACAAACTTTAAAAAAAAAAAAAAAATACCTGTATTTAAGTTTGAATGCGAACATTGATAAAAAAAAATAAAAAAAATGGACTCAACTTCCTTTTTTTATGTAGATTTGCAATTTTTGAAATTACTTGGTAACATTTTGGGCACATTATACTCAAGGATTCACTGTCCGTAGTTATTTTTATGTTTTGGAACAAGCATGCCTTCATTCTTTGTGAACCTGGTGTTGTGTTCATGTTCCATCTTCCTCTTATATTCTGAGTCAAATATATGCTGAATCAATATTTTCCCTGCAGTAAGTCTAGCTTACTCAGTTATGGCCCAGTAGTAAGCGTTTAAATATGGTTTAAAAGGGAGATATGTTAATACGAATGATAGAGGGAGCGCCATCTGGCGACCATCATCTGGCGACCATCAATAAAGTAACCCTGCTCTGGGTACCAGGACATAATGGTATTGAGGGCAACGAGCGGGCTGACGAACTAGCAAGGAAAGGGGCGAAAGCACCACTTGCGGGATCCGAGCCGGCTGTAGGAGTAGCAGCTTGCCACACCAAACTACATATCAAGAGGTGGGTCAAATCCCAACACTGGAAGGAATGGAAGAAGGCACCCGGAATAAGGCAATCTAAAGTACTCATAAACGGACCGGACCCTAACCGAACCAGGCAACTACTCGATATGGACAGAAACTCACTGAGGGAACTGGTAGGTCTACGGGACACTGCCATCTCAGGAGACACATGCAACTGTTGGGAGTGGAAAACACCAACATCTGTAGGAAATGTGAAGAGGAGGAAGAGACTCCAATTCACCTATGGTGCCAATGTCCCGCTCTGCTGGGAATAAGGCTCAGATACCTGGGAAGACACAGTGTGGAACCAGAAGACATCGCCACATATCCAATGACAGCCCTGGTGAACTTCATAAAAGGGACCGGGTTACTAGCAAGGGAATGAGGTAAAATGGGAGATAGTACAATGGGCCTATGGCCTAAGTGCTCGCGGGGAACGTAAGTAAACCGCCTCCGACTTAAAAAAAAAAATGTAGATTTGCAATTTATGAAATTACTTGGTAACATTTTGGGCACATTATACTCAAGGATTCGCTGTCCGTAGTTATTTTTATGTTTTGGAACAAGCATGCCTCCATTCTTTGTGAACCTGGTGTTGTGTTCGTGTTCCATCTTCCTCTTATATTCAGAGTCAGATATATATGCTGAATCAATATTTTCCCTGCAGTAAGTCTAGCTTACTCGGTTAAGGCCCAGTAGTAAGCGTTTAAATATGGTTTAAAAGGGAGATATGTTAATACGAATGATAGAGGGAGCGCGCTAATATTAAATAAAACGTCAATAAATAAGACTCGTTTGAAATAGACAAAAATCTCTCGACAAATATTTGAGTTGCATTTAAAGATACACGATGATTTTTTTCATACCTAGAATATGTTAAATAACAGGAAAAAGTGTGTTTTTAATAATTTTTGAAGCTTACTTTGGGATTTTTTTCTATTCAGGGAATTTCATATAATTACCATTTCGGTTTTAAAAATGTATAGATATTATCTTCAAAAATAACATATTTTATAGGATCTTAAAAACTTCTAAATGTCATAAATCAAAGCTAGTTCTGTTTACTTATAGCTATAGTTACTAGCTTGCTGTAACCGTAAATAAACCAATAACTAACTTGAAATACTAGCCTCGTGTGGTTCGGGCATATCTGAAGTATGTAGGTAATAATTTATTACATCAACAAAAGAAGGTCAAGTTAACGATTACTTACACTATAATACTGCGTCTGTTGCAATATAATTACATATAGGTATTATTAAATTAACTTTGCTCTACAAAACGTGAAAATTTCTGGTTTTAGTGAAATATAAAGTATACACAAGTATTACAATGTAAGTATTATATTATAGGTAATCGTTAACTTGACCTTTTTTATGTCAACACCGCACAGGAGTCTCAACTGCTCTCAGTTATCTGGAGATGGCTTTCCCAATTGGGGTATGTTGTGAGGCTGAAGGTAATGGTGAGGGAAGGAGATGGGGACAGGAACGAGATGGACTGAGATAATGGGGAAGTACCTAGCTATTCAGATCTGGTTACCAAACACGGCTAAAATCATTTCAAGCAATGTTTCAATTCTGAATGGTGGTTTTACACAAGGGCGAAAAAGATAGTATCTTTTACCCTGGAACGTGCCGCAAAAAGGCTACATGTTCTTTTAAATGAATAAGTTGTGAGAAAACACAAATTAATCAGATTAAATTTATGGACATTGTGACCGGATTACACACGGACACACCCCTAGACCGCGAAGGCCGTCAAAACCATATGCTAAATTCCTTTATTCCAAAGTTCTGTATATAAATTTCGGATTGATTTTATTATTGATTATTGAAAAGTCTTTCCTCATTGACGCGATCCTTTAACTACCGCCTGGTTTTTTTTTCAAAATTCTTGTCAATTATTTATATTTCTTATTTTATTACTTATTTAATCGTAAATCACAATCCTAGCAAATTTACGCGTCTTCGAGAAGTAGAGATACTGCTAGATACGGCAGGTCCTGGAAAGAGGTTTTGTTTGTTACGTCTAGGTTTTTTGAAGTTTTATGTTATGAAATTTTGGTAATATTGTCTTTTTTGTTCTTTGATCCATTTTGTGTCTGAATTTATTTTGTTTTCCTCAATTTTATTTTGTAAGTGTTGAATGCTTTTATAGCATGGTATTGATAGTGTCTTTGTCCGAAGCTTGTATTTACCGTCGGAGTTTTTATGTTTTCTTCGTACGCTTGTCTAACTGGTCTGTTAGTGATATTTCGTGTATGTTTAAATTCGTTTTTTTGGTCAAAAATGTAGTTTAGTAGTGTTTTAACGTATAATTGGCGTATACCTAGTACGTCACAACTGTTAAATATTTGGTCTGTATCAGTCAGTCTGTTGTTTTAGTATTACCTTTATTTGCGATTTCTATGTAATCGATATCCGAGTTTGTTGCTCCTTCCCAAGCCATAATTCCATATTCTATTATTGATTGGCAAAGTGCAATATACATTGTTGTATTTTATAAATGTTTCTTATGTTTAGTAAAATGTGTATTGTTTTGAGGAGTTTATTTGTGATTTATTTGATGTGAGACATCCATCTGAGGTTATGGTCAATTACGATTTCTAGATACTTTATTTGTTCTGTTTTTTCTAGAGGAGGGCAATCGCAGATGTTGTTGTATTTTTATGGTGTTTGTGTTATTTTTTGGCTGTCCTATGCTATTTAAACTGTACGGTGTATATTTTGTTTTCGATATGTTTTGCGCAAGTATGTTTGAGTCTAGCCATTTTTTTACTTATGAGATTCCTAAACTCGCTACGTTGTATGTATATATATATATTTTGTTTATAATTTTTAATTTTTGTTTATTTAGAAATAATAATCTTAGCAGATTAACGCGTCTTTGAGGAGTAGAGATACTGCTATATATGGCAGATCCTAGAAAGAGGTATGCAATCTCATAAGGGGATCAGAAGTGATAAGTTATTCGATGGCATCCTCGTACGGCGTACGGCAATGTCAAAGCCTTGAACTGGGCTGGTCATGCTGCAACCATAAAAAATATCGTAAACACGTCTGGTGGAGGTGTAATAACTAATTAGTGTTTCTATTGCGCACATTATAGATATAATGCGCAATTATATTTTTTTAAATCTATCATAAATTATCTTCATCTTATTGAAGAAGAATATAATATATTTTTTTATTTTATTTATGTGAGTTATAAATATTCTTTATCCATTCATATGTTACGGTATTAAGGAAGGAAGAGATTATATCATTGACCAATAAAATGACAACATTATAGATGAAGACCAAATAATTAAATAAATTAGCAGTTCTGATAAAGTGCTACTATTTAATGATTCAGTTAGTACGACGCCTTTTTTAAGATGATTTCTAAGATGATTTTGAGCTTAACTTGACAGATAGACTCGTTGTCAACGACAAATTATTCTGTCAACTTTTGGTAACAATCAAGCACACACACGCGGACTATTTCGCATTTCTGTGAAATTTTATGACATTACAGCATTGTATTAACATACGCAATAAATTTCGGTCTTATCCAATTTGGATTTGGCTCGGTTGGTAGAGTTTTAGACTCCAGTTCCTGAATAGGAAGGTTTTATCCCCAGTTAAATAATTTTGAAAATGTCAGTACGACTGTTGCATCCCCAATTTGGGGTATGTTGTACACCCCTCCCTCCAAACTAGTGTATAAATCTTTAAAAAAATATATCTGTAAAAACACTAAGGACGGATTGTTTCACATAATTTGAACAATTCATCAAATTTCAAAGTTCATTTGCAAGTTCTGTGAAATTTCGATTCAAGTTCTATTATTATATCATTATTAGCCAGTTGCTTCACACAACTGAAATCACAACAAAACTTGAATAGAACCTTCACAGAACTTGTAAATAAACTTTGAAATTTGACAAATCGTTAAAATTCTGTAAAACAACCCGTTTTAAGTTCCGAACAGTTTTTTTAGCTTGGCAGAGTGTGTACACAACGCTTTCACATATGGTATAATCTTCACCAACATAATCAACAAATCTATTTTTAATTTTAAGCCTAAACTTAACCGATTACGTCTTTCGGGACTAGTTTTATTTTAAAGTTTCCATAGATAACTTCCGTATGATAATGAGAGATATTTCGTATCAAAACTTCTAAAATGTACTCAAAACAAGTTTTTTTTGTTTTATTCACATATTCATCGAGTCCCAGACATTGAAATGTTAAATTGACGTTCAAGGATATTTGTTGTTATTATTATTTATACCTACAACGAGCTTATCAATTTCTGTAATATTTTTTCAAGTAGGAAGCAAACAGGTTTTTTGTTTTATATTCTAATGATACATTTGAGGTCAAGACAATAATGATTTTCATACTCGATGTAAACAACGATGTTTTGGTTCAAACGCTCGGAGAAAACTTACCGATATGAAATACTGTTTATTTATTATAAATCTAGCCAAATTATTCGTTTTCCTGTTTAAAAAGGGACTGAAGGTCTTTGGAGAATGAATTGACAGAGTTCCTAACAAATTATATGTTAAAAACGAATGTCGCATGAGGACGGCTGATCACTTGTTCATACAAATATCGATATACTGATATTGTCGCATTCCGTCATGACAGTTATTAGGAAAAGAAGACGTTTTCTCCATAAATTCTCAATAAATAATAACTTTAACATATAGCCCAGTCAATGAAGGTTTTGTGTCGGAACTAATTCCCCGGAAGCTGAATTTTTCACAGATGTTAGAAAACCTTTAGACATGTATTTTTACAAAAGTCCCCGACTTTCCCCCTTGTGCTTCCTTCACCACCCCCTCTTGAATATATTTTTCAAAGCCTTTCGGAATACGCTAATATCTCCTTAATGGTTTTATAAAATCAGATTTTTTTTTTTTGTTTAATTTATAATTAGTTATTCTAAAAAGTTTTATTTTTGCGAGAAAAGCTATACAATCTCTTCAATTTATTAGTAAAGGAAAAATATCAGTTTTTGAAATTCTATTTCAGAATATATTTGCACATAACTTTTTTCTGAGCCTGTTAACGAAAAAAAAAATCAACAAAACTTGTAGACAATATTTTTAGCTATAAATTAATGTATATAATGATGGGTTTTAATTTATAATAAGGCACGTAGGCTGTTAATAAGGAGCACGGCGCGCGGCGGCTCGAACGCGCAGCGGTTCGCGGCGCAGCGAGAAATTACAAAAAACTAAGGATTAATTCATGTATTTGCTTGTTTTTTTTATAACAAATTCATTTAACGTTGAAGAGTTTTATTGTTATTTACCAGTTTTAGTCCGGAGGGGAGGGGGGTAATATTAATATTTTCCCCTGCCCAATGAAGCGCTTTCATTATCCACCAACCACCGTGCCCCGGTCTGGCTAAACAGTCATATTATGTTGTATGATTGTTTGTAACTTATTATTTAAATAAAGTTATGTGAAATAAGCCAAAAATACCTACAACAGCGTGGGACTACCCTTTCACCACATTAAAATATTGCAGACCTTATGTTATGGCGAAGTTCTAAAAAATCTTTTGTGGAAATTCTCACTTGTTTTATTATGTGCACCATCAACAATAAAATACCGAAACAACAAATCACTTTAAATAGTGCATAAATCTAAAATGGTTTACATTCAAACAAGTTTCTTAAAATATACCTCAAAAATATTTTGATGACAAAACGGATTGTAAATTATGTTATATACTTATCAATATTATCTAAGACAAAACTAGGCAAATATTCAAATAATTTTCTATTCAAGAGAGTCTTCCATTTATTCGTCATACTGGGGTGTGTTCAGACATGATTATCCGTTACGGTTGTAGCACATGGCAGAGCAGGTAAATCCAGATTTTCTGCAGCCAGAGTAATTTCCACATCCAGACTTGCAGGAACAGGACACCAGAGAAAGAAGGTCATCAGGAGAAAATGGTTTCAAAAATTTCTTTTTTTCACCATTTTCATTTACATATTCATACCTCCATCCCCAGTTTATAGGGTTTAGTTTGTTTCCTAACCAAAACTGTACTTGCAAATAAACTCTCAACAAATGTTGATGACACGATTCTGAAGTCGGTGGTAGTTTTGCCAAGTCAAATTTAGATTTAAAAGCTGATTTTGTCGTTAGTCTGGTAAACTTATAGTATCGAGCTTCGTTTCAATTAGAGTAGCTACCAAGACCATACATGGCGAGAGCGAATTTTTCTCCATTTTGCAACAAGTTCTCTTCAGTTGCATCTTTTTCCAAAAATGCATCAGCTGCGCGTTTTGCTTCGGGATTGTTTTTCATCATGTCAACAGCTTTTATCTTTCCTAACCCATATAAAGATGGGGTCGTATCACAGCCCGTAATGGCATGGGTAAATAGCATGTGTTTTCGAATATCTTTATGTAACGTTATAGGTTTCTCTATGAGGTAGAAAGTTCTTGAAGGGGCCTTTCCACCAACATCTTTACAGAAAAAAATAGATTTTCCCTCAGGAGCAAGACTTACAAGTAATACCAAAAGATCACTATCCGTGCCAACAACAATCACTTTTGAGAAGATGTTGAGTTGTTCGATGCCGGTTAGTACAATGTCAATATCGGCATCACCTGCGGCCGTGACTATTTTCAAACCAGATTCACTAAATTCATGACAAAGTGCTTGCTAAATACTTTCGCCATACATGATTTTGTTCCTTTACGAAGGGAGACTTCATCAAAAATAGAAGGGGTCTTGAAGCCAATTCATATCCCAAGTAGGTCTAAAGCTTGCTAGGACTATCACGAATGTACAGTATTCTGTAAAATAGCTGCTGGGGGTTTACTGCAACTTGTCTCGTCCTAACAGTTGCGGATTTGAATCTTGCTGGGTAGTCACCATGTTTTTCCTTTTCAGTCGTATATCTCCAAAATTACATCCTTTCATTTATTGCATAGCTGCCAGGCCCACCTCATAAGAGTTTTCACAATTGACACTATTATCTGAAATAAACCCTGAAGATAAAGACATCAGCTCCCCTGAGAGCTTGGTGAACGGGCTGTGCTGTGTTAGCCATGATGTATATTTTCCTATATCTAGCTCATCCCTTTTCTTCCGTGATTCGCGCAGCTCAACATGCTGTTCAGTAAAATTAAATTCTATACCGATGAATTCTTCAATGCTCTCGTGCACTTTCACGCAGTAAGTGGTTCCAAGTTTCCACTTTGACAAAGCGCTGTCAGTTATTCCGCGCCCAAGTGTCAAACCTCCTACTGACTTCATTGGTCGCATGAGACACGATGATCGATGATCATGTCTGTCCACGTAACTAACTAACTAACCATCACGCCGTTTCCCCGCAGGGGTAGGCAGAGAGGACGGACCGCCAAACAGCTCGGTCTTGGCACACACATCTTGCCTCATTCACATTCATACATCGTCTCATACATACTCTTCTATTATTCTGACTCTTGACATGGCCCGACTCGAGTATCTGATTCACTTGATCGTGCCATGTCTTCCTCGGGCGTCCCAGACTTCTGCTACCATTCGCATTTGCATCATATATCCGCCTTACACTCCTATCTTCGCTCATTCGCTCTACATGCCCAAACCATCCGTCCACGTACCGGACTAATATCTGTCACTTCTTCTTTTTGTAAAGTACCCATTTTCAGTGAATAGTTTATATTCTTCTTTAGTTATTCTTGATTCGAGTTGCAACATACTTTGAACGTACATATGTGTGGACTTTGCGTATGGTAAATGTCCTGCCGGGTGGAAAAATGGAAGCATATCAACAATAGTATTTAGGTGAATTTTCCGATTCCCGGACTTCTCTGCAAATATAAATCTAAGCCTGAGGTCGATGCAATGTAGAAGGTAAAGCCACAACTTGGCAGTCCTACTCGATGATTCCTTAATCATGTCTTCACTTGCTTCAGTATATGGAATAGTCTCTTTTAGATTGTCATCATTATTAACCTCGTTAATATCTTTTTTCCACGTAACTAAATCTTGATGCATATTTTCTATTTGTCTTAATTTCCCATCAATATATCGGTATTCTTCTCTCATTACGTGGACAAGAGACGCTGCTGTTAAAGTGTAGGGTCTGTTTGCCCGAGAATATTCTTGTCCATGGAGCATGTGAGTTACTGTTAAGGACGCGTAAACAATTCCCATAAATTTCCCACATACCTTTATTTAAATAATAAATAATAAGTAACAAACAATCATACAACATAATATGACTGTTTAGTCAGACCGGGGCACGGCGGTTGGTGGATAATGAAAGCGCTTCATTGGGCAGGGTAAAATATTTATATTACCCCCCTCCCCTCCGAACTAAAACTGGTAAATAACAATAAAACTCTTCAACGTTAAATGAATTTTTTATAAAAAAAAGCAAACAAATGAATTAATCATTACTTTCCTTAGGTTTTTGTAATTTCTCGCTGCGCCGCGAACCGCTGCGCGTTCGAGCCGTCGCGCGCCATGCTCCTTATTAACAGCCTACGTGCCTTATTATAAATTAAAACCCATTATTACATACATTATTTTTTAGCTAAAAATATTGTCTACAAGTTTTGTTGATTTATTTTTTTTCGTTAACATGCTCAGAAAAAAGTTATGTGCAAATGTATTCTGAAATACTATTTTAAAAACTGATATTTTTCCTTTACTAATAAATTGTAGAGATTGTATAGCTTTTCTCGCAAAAATGAAAGAATACAATTTTTTAGAATTACTAATAAAAAACTAAACAAAAAATAAATAATCTAATTTTATAAAACCATTAAGGAGATATAAGCGTATTCCGAAAGGCTTTGAAAAATATATTCAAGAGGGGGTGGGGAAGGAAGCACAAGGGGGAAAGTCGGAGACTTTTGTAAAAATACATGTCTAAAGGTTTTCTAACATCTGTGAAAAATTCAGCTTCCGGGGAATTAGTTCCGACATTGGGTCTTTTTTTCCCTTCATTGACTGGGCTAATACATTGGCAGTCTGCTTTGACCTTAAAAAAGAGTTAATTAGTTCATTTGTCATAACTACTCATAGCTAACAATTTCAACTTTCAGTTCTAAGAGCTTAGTTAGTTCACCCATATTCAAATAAACCAGCTATTTTGCATAACAAACGAAGTTATCCAAAAAGTCGAACTAATTGACAGCTTATCCGACTCCTTGGAGGCCGCGGTAAAAGTAGCGGCTTTTGTCTACCGATTCAAATCATATTCAGGCCGTGCTCGCAAATATCTCTAACTGACCATAAATGACGATTACGTCAATATCTTATTGACATAGGGCTTTATCGATCGTCCGGTCTAGACATCCTGCTCCAAGTATTCCTCATTCACAGCAGCGGTCTTGAATACAATACAAAAATTAGACATGCACACGGAGAAGAATGATCTGATAGCATGCCGATTTCCTGTTAAAATATTAGTCATTCAGAATATATCGAGAACACGCGTTTCTTTCCGAATACATATCATTATCTTTTACATGAATTTTAAAAACAGTATATATCTAGTAAGCTATCAAAAATTATACAAAAAAATTTAACAGTCAACTGAAAATAATCATGACGGAATGCTACTATATTCTACTTCTATTAACTTCTTGTCATATGTAATATGTTGTAATTGGACATGATCCGTTAGTAAATAAATACATAAATATTATTATGTCAGTATCAATATCAGTATTTGTATCAACACGTGTTCCGCCGTCCTCATAGCACATTTGCTTTTTACTGATAATTTGTTAAGAATTCTTTCAATCCCCCAAACCAATACTAAATTAATGCAGACACATAGCAGTTTCATTGGTCCTCGTACATTTAACCTTCTACCACTACAAACTCAAATGATAAATAAAAAGATAGAATATATTAAAGAGGTAAAATTATGGCTGAATGACGCAGATATTGAAACGCTTTTACTATAAATTTATTGATCCTTTCTACAACTCACTTGCTGAAACTTTATAAACTATTATACATAATGTTTTCTCTTTACTTTTTATAATAACTTAATTTTTTTATAAACAAAAAAAAAACTTTTTCTACTAATGTATATTTATTTATTTATTTAAACGCCCATTGGGCTTGTACATACATTGTTATTAGTGTTATTACATTAACTATGTGACATTTAAAAGTTTACGTACATATATAAATAAAATAGTTATTATATCTGTAGTACATAAATGTTTTACAAATAATACAGAATACCATTATGGAGAACAGTTTTTTTTTATTTTTTTTACTTACTTAGAAAAATAAATGGATTGAAATTAATCAGCATTTATAGGGACTTAAACTCATATTCGAATTGTTATTTAAATTACAATATTAATTTGTAAAGTTAAAACATATTATTATACTTTAGGTACTTGAAATATAGTAATCGTTTTATATTACCCACTCTCAGACAGTGCCTTAGTGGGTTTTCATTTCTTGTGTATACTATTTGGTGTTATATATTATGTTATTATATACTATCTATTAATATGTATAATATGTGTAAAAAAATGAAAATAAATAAAGTTAAAAAAAACTATTATTAACAGGATAATGAATAATTTGACCAGATATTTAATAAATTAACAGTATTTCATATCAGTAAGTTTTCTACGTGTGGGTAATTGTCAAATGGGTGTTTTTGCGCGATGCTTTTTTTCTTCCTGATCCCCGGAATGATCCGTTGGAATTTATATCGGAATTATGGGTTCCGAGAAGAACCTTTGCTTTCCACGATCATTATTTCACGCTTATGAATTCGTAAAGGTAGATGTCATTACAGAATAAATTATAATAAATTATACAATCATACACGGTGAAAAATGAGTATTGATAATTTATTAAGAATCTCTTAAAATTATCCTGTTAAAAACGGGATCGCAAGCCCTATACGAATGAATTAATAGGTATCCCGATAAACTGTTTAGTAAAATACGAATATACTATCAGGATGTCGTAACACGTATTCATAAAAATCCAATATATTATCAAGGCGAATGCAGGTGCATGAACACGTGTTCCTACGTAAAAACAGAACAAAATTATGGGAAAGGAACGGAAACACAATTTGCGGCTCGACTACTGTGGCTCGAAATTTTATCCTGTTTATACATACCTAGCATTAGGAATTTTCTAAAAAATATCAGGAAACGGCTTGCAGTCCCGTTTTCAACCGGATTACCAATAATATTAAGAGATTCTTAATAAGTTAGCAAACTTATTTTTCTAGATGTATCAAAAAATCTGATTTTTATTGATCAGAAAAGCCAAAGTCTAAACGCTGGATGACCTTGTACAAACAGTTAAGAAAGAGTAAAAGAAAAAACACATCATAAATCATGTCAAAAAAACAAATTGCCTAAATGGCATTTTATGTGTTGGTTTTTTTGGGAATAAAAATGGTGCTGTATTCTGTTATTTATTAGGGCCTAGATTTAACTTAAAAAGATTTGCTCACTTGGAACTTAATACTCATAGATTAAAACAATATTAATTACCGTTGCAGCGGTCAAAGGGTCTCCCCAAAGCAGCCTCTCCCGATCTGGCACGTCACGCAGTTGATGGGCAGGCGCGTCCTGAACACACCTCTCCCGACAAACCCGGGCACCCCTGTTAAATCACCAACCGTTAGTAGCGAACCTCTTGGGGTGACCTATGGCAGAGGTGTTGGTTAGTTTGGTACCCAAACCCACCTCTTAAATTGAAATATATATTTTAAATCCTCCATTCGAACAGAAATGTAGGTAGTTATACTATTTGACAAAATTATGCGTATACCATAACATAATATATTGTCAAAGTGTTACTTTTATCCAAATGAACACCACACGTCTATCCACAAACAAATACTTCTAATAGAAGAGCAGTATAAATAAAATCATAAAATATAAAATGAATTATTATGTACATTATTATGTAATGTACTAAAGTTTTATTATAAATAATGGTGATTAACTATGCTTGACTCGCTAGGAAATCATGTCTTTAGAGAAGGTGCTATTTATCACATCACAGTTTAAAACACAATATTACAAGATATATCACATCACAGTTTAAAACACAATATCAAAAAATATATGACATCACAGTTTACAGCACAATACTACAAGATATGTTGCACTTTACAATATGATTAAATTATCGTGTGATCACCCTACATGCACTTAGGTTGCAGTTAAACAAGTACATCACTTCGTTTTTTGGCTAAGTTATGTAATATGGGTCAGTGAGTTGGCAAGTTACTAAATGGAAACCAGTGTCCTCTGTTCAGCAGATTGGAGTTGCCCTGAAACGAAAGTAAGGCGAAGAGTTAGTAGGTATAAGAGATCATGATTTTGAGTGTTGCTTTCCCTTTCGTTCTTTCGTCATTTTTGCAACATTTAGTAGTCGGTTCCATAACCGATAAAAATATAGTAATTCCAACGACAGTCATTCACTTACCTACCCTTTTTATGTATTTTAACTATTATTGTAGGTATGTAGCTGAAAAAACTAATAATCTATACTACTAAAAAACTAGCTTTTACCCGCGGCTTGGCTCGCGTGGTATTAGGAAGAATTGCCTGTACAAAGAATTTTCCCACGAGAATGAAACATCTTTTCCGGGATGAAAAGTCACTGTCACGTGTCACTTCCTAGTCCTCCAAAATCACGTCGATCGGTTGCTCTGTCGCGACCTGAAAGAACAACAAACAAACACACTTTCACGTTTACAACTATCGTATGCATGCATGTTCCGTTTACACTGTATAGTGGCAGATACTCTCAGTATCGTCCCTGTGAAAGAACACTATTCAGAATCGAAACGTTACTTGAAATGTATTTCCTGACCAAATCTGAATATCCAGGTACCTCTCCACTTTCCCTTTACTTATCTCCCTCCCCTCTCACTCTCTTCGGCGTCACAATATACCCTAATTGGGGTAGGTAGGTATCTATGTCTTCACCTCAGAGAACAGGCCGTTTCTCAGACAAACTTTATACGCGTATTTTTCCTCCTTTTATTAGGGCATCTCCAACAGTCGCATAACATTCCTATGGATGGTCCCTTCGTTTTCTCGTCTCAAAACTGTTGAAATATTGTATCTACACAAAACATAATATTGAGAAAACTGAGTTTGAAGATTTGAATACCTGAAATCATTAGATTTTGTGATCTAAAAACAAGTTTTTTGTTACATAATACAGTATATTGGCATGTACTTTAGGATAAGGCTAATAAATGTTGGGGAGATACAATATCTGTGCTGATAAACACAATGCTTGGAGGGTTTTAAATATATTTTAAAGTATATATTTAGGAAGGTAGGTTTAGGAGATGAAATATTTGAACCCTTAAAAATATAGGCTGTCTTTGGTTCATTTCAGTACTTAACTCATTTTCGACTGAAATTGGAGATAAAATATTTTAGCTATAAGTCATCGTTTTGTAATATAATCTCCCTTGATCCAAACGGTACAAGCAGCAAGTTCTAGTGAGTTGTCACATTATGAAATTACATATATTATATTTTTTTACTATGTCAGATCAGATCTTTCGCTGGCAGGACGATACATTCAACCATTACATAAAAAAATATTCGGACTTACTTGCATTATTCAGTAATCAGTAGGCGAAGCATGGATCATTGAATAATGGGCTGAGATACGTGACTTACTGATGAATAGGTAATGATGGGACACCATGCCAAATTATCTATAACAAATAGGCGAAGATTGCTTCATGCATATTTCAATAGACTGTCTTAGCAAATAATGCTGTTGACGATTAGTATTTTACTGTATTTTTATTTTTTTATTATTGTTCATTGGATACAGAAATTTTATATGTAACATACGAGTATTAGGCCAAATAATGTATTAGGATATTGGATATGTGCACAAGACATGCAATAAAAAATAAAATAATTTTTTAATACATTAGCTTCACATAGGAAGCCCTTAGGAAAGGAAATCCCTCAGGATGCTTTGGGATGATTTTGGGGATGCAGTGTGGAGGGTCTTTTTAGGGAAAGGAAGTAGAGGAAATTCTGGGAAGGATAAAGTTGTGATGGATGAGTCTGAGTCTGGGGAGTCGATGTGTCCAGGAGTGACAAACGTATGAATCCATCGCTACCATTGCAGTGCAAGGTGATGGGTCGAGAGAGTCCGACTGGAGAAGTCAAAAGGTCTCCCTCAACCAGTTTCTCCCGATCCGACCCGCCACGCAGTAGGTAGGCAAACGCATCCCCCGCCAAAACCTAGACAAACCTCACCCCATGAACCCGGGCACCCCAAGTCAGCAAACGTAGCGAAACACTTGGGGTGACATATGGCAGGAGTGTTGGTTATCCAATAAATGGTTCCCAGGGCGGCGGTACACATACCCGCCTCGCAAATTGAAAAGTAAATGTACGTCGAGGATAAGCTGCAATACCGGCCGTGAATACATTATGGCCTGGTCAACATTAGTTTCCAACAAGGCAGTGAGAAACTAACTGTTACTTATATAGTCAAAATAATACGTTTGTTGTTGCTGCCAAGTCTTAAATGGTTCTTTTCTTATTTTTATTTTCCTAGCTGAAGTCCCCGGCGTTGCCCGGCCCTTTTCGCAGAGTTTTTTTATAATCAGATGTATACAGTAATTTTCGTCTTATTTTTAAGGTCAAGTGTATAAAATTTCAGAATAGATTTTCTTGATCGATTCATACTAACTAACTAACCAGCGATTTCTGGGCATATTTGGAGTAAAAATATTGACATCATTTTGCTGTGCATTAATTTTTTTTTTCAATTAAAAGAAAAATATTTTTTCTACCACATGTCGCCTCTGATCACACTGCTGCATGTCGTAACGGATCACCTGATACGAGCTCTGTTTCGTCTGTACGGTGCTGCTGGAACGAGACTGAGTGCGTATCACAACATTGTAAATAAATAAATTTAAAACTTATAATAATATTTGACTGAGGATTTGACTGAGGATTTAACCTTCCTACCCAGGAACTGGAATCGACTACTCCAACAACCTCGCCAAATGCCGATCGGGTACGATCGACATTTATTTCGTATATAAACTGCTGCAATATCATCCGATTTAAGAGAAATCCGCGTACGTCCGCTTGTGTGTACGCGATTGCCACCAAAATTTCATAGAATGCATTGTCATCGATAACGAGTCTATCTGCAGAGTTTAAGATCGATCGAATGCCAGGAAATGGGTTAATTTCCGCTTCAAAGATTTGCATTAATATATTACCGAAAACGAAAGTTAAATTCCAATAGATTTATTATGAAAATAAGTATTGATAATTTCATACTCAAACCTATGTAAATATATTTCAGCCTATGTACTCAGATAGGGCCCAGTAAATCATGTTTGTACAGCGCTCTTGAGGTTATTTTTTACAAAAACCGCGCCTTACAAATTATCCAATTATATTTTCTACTTCCGATTTAGTTGTCCGGGTTAAATCTTCCCCAAAGGAAAAACTTAACCCTTCCACTCACTTTTCCACAAATGATCATCTAGTCAATCAACATTATGTAAGTGCATTATATAAGTAAAATAAATACAAAACAATACAAGAACAACAACACGTCAACTCACCAGATATCAAATGGGAAAAAAAATTCACCGTCTCCAGATATTTTCATATCAGAGGGTTCGGCTCGGTAGAACTTCTAACAGGGCCTATAAATCCTACTGATCCCTCAACATAAATATTTAAAAATCTTTTGTTATCCTAAATGTATTCAAAATGACCGACTTTTGCATCTTTATATATAATTTTTTTGATAAATCTGACACGCCTAAATTTTTAATTAGAGAGCTAGGTATAATGCCAGTAGCCGAAATAACGAATGGTAATATTTTTATAGTCTGAGAATGCCAAATTCTTTTTATTTCATTTCCTAAATCTGTGTATTTTCTTATTTTTTCGTTAACAGATTTTTGAATATTACAGGAATTTGGTATAGCGACATCAATGATATAAGTTATTTTTTTAATTATTTTATTTTTTATTTTTTTATTATTATTAGTATTATATAGTTTTAGTGACACGCTTGTTTCCATGTCTGTACTGCAAGACGTTGAACGATAAAAACCTAATTATATTAAACGTATACAATATAGAACCGAGTAAAACTGAGATAAAATGGTAAATTGTTACCTAACTTGCAGAATTACATTTTAGTTCAATTTCCTAGTAGACGATTCTGCTGGAGAAAGTGTAATTGCTATTAGATACTAGATATTCCTGGTCGTATAGTTTTCTTTGTGCATAATATGCAATTATTATTTCATTGAGCATGCAGCTATTCATAAACTAGTCAATTTATATGATTTAAGATTTTCACGGCCAAAAGTATTTTTATTATTTGTTTTTGGGCTGTTATGCCGTGTTGTGCGAACTCCTTATTTAGACCTGATGATGGATACTGTAACGTTATCCGAAACGTTGGCTAAAGAAGAAGTTAGTGCAACACGGCATAACACCCCAAAAACAAATAACAAAAATAGTCAAATAGTCAATTTATGGTTTACACTTGAAACGTCAGGAATAGTTTATACATATAATTATGTCTCTTTCGGTGTCAAATTTTATACATCGGTACCATAATATGATCGATAAAGCCCTATATAAATACGATATTGGTGAAATCCTCCATCTATGGTTGATATTTGCGAGCACGGTAAACAATTGATTATTTTTCCGACCGAAGACAGACAAATTTTTAGCGTGGTCTCCATAGTATCAGATAAGCTTCGGATAACTGTAAATATACACATCTTTTTAATAATGTCGGTCGTTTCGCAAAATCAGTATTTTTTTAACAAACGGAGTCGAACTAACGAAGCTCTTAGAATTGAAAGGATTCGTATACGGGTCGAGTTGAATCCTTGCGGGCCAATGACGCTACATTGGTTCGAATAAAAAACCTCATTAACTAATTAACTCCCTTTTTTAATGTCAACAAGTAAATGTGGACTGCCAATGCAAATTTACTAGTAGGTTAGTATTTCAATTCATAATTGACAATATATTAATATTTTCACAGAACTGGATGACGTTTGACGTTGAATATCAATTCAAAGATAATACGGTCCGGTGTTGCCAACAGCGCGACCGTGCACGGGAAATCGGTTTAAAATCATCGGCAGTTACTTCTATCAATCCGATATTGTAAAGTTATCGATCTCACTGTGCTAGACGAGGATGGTGACCGGGGATGTCATCAAAATGACAAGTCAACACACCACCAAAAAGTGATATAAAGTCATGAAAAGTGATAAAACAAAAACTAGGTTAAATAGGTTACATAGGTAACTATAAAACCTAGTTTTTGTTTTATCACTTTTAATCACTCTATATCAATTTTTAAAGGTGTGTTGAATTTTCATTTTGATGAAATATCAAAATGAAAATTAAATTTTTTTTACTCTCCAAACACAACACATTTTTTAAAATATATTTCGAGAGTTTAAACGTGCGTGAAATATGACATTTTCCGACAAATGTTTTTGTAAAAAAGTTATCGAGTTTCAATGTTGAAAATTGATCACGTCACATCAAGTCACCCCATTTTTTAAGGTACTCGAACTTTTAGAGTACTATAATCTCTAATTCTTCTTCTTCGTATTTTGAAGGAAATTTTGTGGGTACCTAGTACCCGGCATCATCGGCGTTTCAATGTTTTTATTTAATATGAAAGAAATGCCATTGCATCTAATTTGTTTATTGTTTATGGTTTATTGTTTATTGTTTATTGTTTATTGTTTATTGTTTATTGTTTATTGTTTATTGTTTATTGTTTATTGTTTATTGTTTATTGTTTATTGTTTATTGTTTATTGTTTATTGTTTATTGTTTATTGTTTATTGTTTATTGTTTATTGTTTATTGTTTATTGTTTATTGTTTATTGTTTATTGTTTATTGTTTATTGTTTATTGTTTATTGTTTATGGTTTATGGTTTATGGTTTATGGTTTATGGTTTATGGTTTATGGTTTATTGTTTATTGTTTTACGTTAGAATTTTAAACCTCACTAGGACAAGCCTGTGTTGAGGTAAATAACTATCGATTGATATTGAAATGCTCCACAACTTATTGTGAAAATGACGTTGCGAACTCATAACAATTTCGTTTACCTAAAATAGCCACTCAATTAGGTAGATAAAAACTGTGCAACATTGTAAGATCATTGATTGGTTTACAGAGTTTTTGTTACTTGACACAAACAGTCTTTTCAATATTGCGAAACTATTTGTACAAGCTCAGGTTATAATGGCTAAAATGTAATAAAAATACACCCAAGATACAAGATACGAGGCAACTATCCAGACGACCTTACATAATGGTAATAAATTATACTGTAGAATACACGATATTATAACCCATAAATACCCCTGTGCATCGGCAAGAGAATTGCATATTTACAGTCTCTGATCTTTATAATTATTTAAACGTTTGTATTTTATCTTATTGTAGGTATTATCTAAATTCACTCTGAAGCAGTGAAATTTAGGTTTCTTTTGGACGTTAAAATTATACCTCAGTTGTCGAGGGGTAAGGCTCTCGACCAGCAATCCGAAGGTCGCGAGTTCAATTCCCGGCGTGCGCAAGTAAATTTTACTTGACGAATTTGTGCAAATTCACAATTTACTCATTTAAAATAATATGGTTTCCTGGGGTAAAGTCAAAACCTCCTAGATCACAAGGCCAAGTGCACAAACTTAGGGAGGTAATTCCGCACGACAGTACAAGAACAAAAAGGTGAACTACGTTTTTCGGCATTCCAACGTATTAGAGTAGTTTCAGGTAAAGAAGTTGAATCTTTTGTATGGAAAATATAATATTCTTCTTTAAAAATATTTTTGTATACCAGGTACTCCCCCGCCTTCCTCTTACCCATTTCCTTCCTCATCTCCTCCCCTCCTCACTACCTTCAACCTCACAACATACCCAAATTGCGAATGCCATAGTCAAACTGGCCCCAGGCGGTTGGGAGCAGTTGGGACTCTTGTGAAAACTACTTTTACCTTAACTGCGATTCTTGTGCTCTCGGATGACAGCACCGGTGACAAAAGTCACCGGAATCGCCCACCAGGAATCGCAGTTAACCAAAAAGTCGTCCATTCTTACCCCCACATTACGTCCCCGCATACTTAATTTCTACAGATTTTTAATAGTTTCTCGTTAACTCCTTAAGTTTTTAAGTTCCAAAAAAATATATATGTCATTTTTTAAAATATATAAATATAATACATTTGTTATGCTGAAATGTTAACTATGTGAAATTCTCTGTATATAAAGAAATCGCAAATCGCTACAAAAATTATCAAAAACACGTTTTGTTTTGTTATTTAATATGTTATAGGCATGAAAAAATTTACAGTGTATCTTTAAATTCAACTAAAGCATTCGTCGAGAGATTTTTGATCTATTTCAAACCAGTCGTGTTTTATTCAATATTTTAAAAATTTTCGCTTAATTATTATCGTTTTTTAATATTAACGAGCTCCCTCTAACATTCGTATTTACATATCTCCCTTTCAAAATATCTTTGAACGCTTACTACGGGGCCTTAAGAGATATTTTTTACGTACGTCAAGTTACTATAGGTTTCCTGACAAAACTGAGCTTTCGGCCCTTACTAACTTACTCTAGTAACGCTTACGTAATAACAACCTAACTTACAGCTTACAAGTAAGCTATAATAATAATAACATTATTAGGAATATAATTACACACAACATATATCTAGGTACATAGGTATAATAAATTTATAACAGGAACGTCATTTGATTACAAAAATGTAATTTGTCCTATTATAGAGTATCATAATAAAGTACTTATTTTATGTTTGCATAATAATTTATTCAATGTTACTAGTAGGTATTATGATTTGAATAAATTCTTATCATATGTTTGAATAATAATTTATTCAGTGTTATAAGTACTTGAATAAATTCTTCATCATTTAACGATAATTATATAACCTTAATAATATGCAAAAATATAGTAAGAAACGTAATAAAGTTTTATTTGTTTGAAATTATATCATTACTTGATTGATAATTGTTGTAAGAAAACACAAAGGCGCAAAGGTTTTTTTATTTCATTTTACACGATGTAATAATTTTCAGCGTATGTTTCTGATTCCTACCTACAAAAAGTCTTAATATGTATAAATGGGCTAGGTCTAATTCACCATTCCTCGCCATACAGATGCCGACGAGTTAACGAAAATTTCGGCTATTTGAAGCTTTTTCCGTCGTTGTAAAATCCTGTCAGTCGGAGCATTGATTAACACTTAAAATAATAATAATTTTTATTTATTATAATGAGAAATCTGTGAAAAAGACGATTGGGAATCTATGGCGGGCGGTATGTTGAAACAGATTGATAACAATCCCTCATGTATTTGATAGTATTATAGCGTTCGTGTGAGACTAGTGACTAGAGTGGAAGATACTACCAGTATCGCCCTGGTGTAAGACCACCATTCAGAATTGAAACGTTGCTCCAAATGGCTTTAGCCGTGTTTAGTGACTAGATCTGAATAGCCAGGTACTTCCCCACCTTCCTCTTTCCCTTCCCCACTTACCTTCAGCCTCACAACATTCCCCAATTGGGGATGCCATAGTCTCACTGGATCCAGACGGGAGCAGTTGGGACTCTTGTGAGGTATTCACTATAAAAAAAAAAAAAAAAGTAAATAGCGTGCTAAGTCGTAAACTTCTCTAAATAGTATAAAACAATTCGCTATCCGCATCTGTCTGTTTGTGCGCTTAGTTTATCTAAACTACGCAACAGATTTTGATAGAGTTTTAACTATCATTTAGAAAATTTCTCCCGGAAGGTTTAAACATAATTATAACATGCATATTATTTTTATGAAAAGTAGATAAAAATCGATGTTTTATAATCAAGTCAAATTTTTTTTTTCGGGAGCTTACATTGTTTACGTTGAATGAACCTTTTGAGATACATCAAAATAATGTAATACGGAATTGTATATCTTAAAACGGCCGACAGAAAATTCGGCGATGGTATAATATGTCTATGTCCCAAGGATAACCCCCAGCAACGACGGATAAACGTTAACTAGTTTTAAAAAAAAAATAATAGTGTGTTTATCTGAAGTGACCAGTCAGGTAAGTATGTTTTTCTGTATCTGTTTGTCAATAAAATAATATGTATGTTTTTCTGAATATCTTTGTAAATTAATAAAATTAGAGACTAGGAATTCGTAAATAATGTACAGCACCCTTGAGGTGACTTTTCACGAAAACGGCTCAATACAATTTACCAAATTATTATAATCTTTAAATAGTATAAAACAATGTGAAAAAGATTATGGACACTGTAACGTTGTGCGAAACGTTGGCTAAATAATGAGTTTGCACAACACGGCATAACACCCCAAAAACAAATAACTAAAATTCTTTTGGCCGTGAAAATCTTAAATCATATTAGTATAAAACAAAAAACAAAGTCACCATGACTGTTTGTGCGCTTAAATCTACTAAATTATGCGACCGAGTTTGATAGGGTTTTCACTATCATTTAGAGAATTTCTTCCGGGAGGCATAAATCGATATTATATTTATTGAAAGTAGAGAATATAAAATATAATATACCAGTTATTGTTATTATAAAAAGTATTGCTTGATTTTCCCGCCACCGTCGAATGTTTCCCACACTTTCCGGTAGATGGCTCTAATTCGACATCCATGAAAATTTATCGTTTGAAGTGATGAACATTTCCAATGAGTTTTCATAAAAAACGTGTTTATGACGCATTTATTATTTGTTATGTTCCAGAGTTTTTTCAACGTTTTTTGTAAGAAATCCATCCAGCGAGGAGTCGTAGCACAGAGTCATCTATGTTTGTTTTCTGAAGCTTTAAAAGTCAGTCGAATTACGAAACAAACGTCAGATTAGCGAAGGTCAACAATTTAATAATTATAAATATTTTTTCTTGATTTTACAGTGAAAACATTCACGGGTAGCGAAAAACCAGAAAATATTTTTGAAACCTCCTACTAACATAAATTTATTGGGATAATGTTGCTTGTGCAATGATGGACGAGCAGAGGATTGACGATTTGGTTAATTTATTCACTCGA
The DNA here is from genome assembly GCF_061612785.1 of Hesperophylax consimilis. Classification (NCBI taxonomy): domain Eukaryota; kingdom Metazoa; phylum Arthropoda; class Insecta; order Trichoptera; family Limnephilidae; genus Hesperophylax; species Hesperophylax consimilis. The sequence continues at coordinate 34,842,983 of NC_142848.1, forward strand.
CTATCAATCAGTTAATACATACCTTTATAAAATTTATATAGAACCGTTTTCGCAAAATAAAATAAATTAATTTGGCAGCTTAAATGTATCGCAGAACTAATCCCCGTTATTCGTTTAGTTAAATTGACTGAGTGTAGAAAAGTGCTGTTTTAACTCGACCGTTTTGCATTTCTTCATTCGGTAAATTTGTTTGTATATTCCGTTGCAAATTCAAGATGGTGGCCGTTTTAAGGGTTGAGTAAAGGTTATTTTTTTTGGATTTGAATTTTCTTAATCATATTTTTTTTAACACCAAACTACCTACCTGGGTGAATAAAGTTTAAAATAAGAATTTCCATTGATAGAATAACGTTTCTTTGGACAAATTATGTAATTCCTTATTTGAAAATAAAAATGTCGCATAAAATATGTATAATTTATTACTTACAAATCTTATGAATTCAGTAAAATTTTGGTTTTGATTTAAATTAGATAGTGTTAGAAATAAACTTTTTTGGTCTTCTGTTATACCTACTAACTTTTTACAGAACTATAACCAAGTCTAACTTCGGCATAAACATTATATTATTCGTTATGAAAAAGAGTGTGAAAAGAAGTTGCACAAAGTAGATAACTACCTATAATGAAAAGTGTCATTTATATATTATTTCAAATCGTGAAAATATAAACGTACGTTGTATGTAATATGTAATGTCAGCTTGTAATTTGACCTGTTTTGTCGGCCATGTTGACTTTGAAACTTGTCTTACTCGATACTGGAATCTGGAGACTAAGCATAACATCTGTGAAGTTAGTTGTCAGTTGCGTTCTGCATTTCGCCTTCTCTCCTACTTTGCTCTAGTTTTAGTTTATGCCAGTTTATACATGGTTTATGCCAGTTTATGCTCTCTCGTTTTAGAGACAATATTATTATTTGCCCTTGTCAGTTTTTGACGTCTATCCCTTAAAATCCGGTGAAGGTGCCTTATATCTGTTTTCATAGTGAAATTTATAGTGCTTTATAATTTAAAGTGAACTACAAGTGAAACTACACCACAATGAGTAAGAATACTTTTTTTTTATTTAATTCTACATATTGTTATGTGCTTATAGTGATATTTTTTGTGAATGCCTCTTTCCTTATCGTTAATTTTGTTATCATTGATGTATTACAGTTCAAACGTCATGTAGAAATCTTGTTGACAGTTTATTACGTATATTTGTTTATCTTACAATGATTTACCATTTTTAACCTAATTTTTAGTGCATAGTAACTACTTAGGTACGTTGTTTATTACACTCCTGATTATTATGCTGATTATTACACTCCTATTTGAGTTATCACTCAAATAGGAGTGTAATAATCAGTGTTATCACATTTTCACGATCACGTTTTGAAGATAATTTACCAATTTAACCGGTGCTTAAAAATAAACATATTCTACAAGTCGTAATGTTATTTTACGTTTCAACTTATTATTTATACTTTCAGAAGTTTTCATGTTGTGAAAACCGGAAATGTCGCACTAAAATCCCAACTGGCTTTACCTTTACCTTGGCTTCCCCAATAGTTGGGCTATTTTGTGTTATGCTCAGTAGTGGAGAGGGGAGGAGATGAATAGAGGAAGGTTTGTAAGTACCTTTGGTATTTTTGGGGTACTATGCATTTTTGCCCTACCTCCTTCTTTAGCCAACGTTTTGGACAGCAGTGCAGTGTCCATTATCAGGGCAGATGTGTGATGTGCCCTGATGATGGACACTACCATGCTGTCCGAAACGTTGGCTAAAGAAGGAGGTAGCGCAACACGGCATAATACCCCCAAAACAAATCACTTTAATACTTTTGTCCGTGAAAATCTCAAATCATACCTATTGAAGAATACTTCATTTTAACTTAACTCCTAAGGCTTCTGGCATTATGACCATTATATCTCTTAAAAAGACGCTGTCAGAAGGTCAGAACAATAAAGGTTATGAAATAAGCTTTCTAATTTTAGTGTCAGAAATAAACATATGATTTTAGAAAAATTTAAATTTTTAATGCAAACACAATTTTTTTTCATATACATTTGTAATAAACATTTCTGCCACCTCACTTTTTTGTCGTTTCATACAAAAATAATTTTTTTTAAATTCGTAATTTTTTCACAAATTGCGGTCGAAACCTTCGGTCTCATCGAGGTGCCCATTTTAATTATTATGTAGAAATTCTAGATTTGAATACAAAGTGTAGTGAACCATAGAAATGATATAATATTTTATTCTGGAAAGACAATCATTCAAAATTGAAACAGTGCTTGAAATGGCTTTGGTGACCAGATCTGAAGATCCTTCCAGATCCTTCCACTCCCTTCACCTTACAAACTATCCCAATTGGGCATGCCATAGACTCACTGGCTCCAGACATTCGGGAGCAGTTCAGGGAGTTTTCTTTTAGTGCTGTATTCGTATAATATATTTTTTTAAGTTGGTGTTGTAATTTGAAAAATTTCCTTGTGCAATTGATGTGATTGATTCTCATCAGGTCAATTAATACTTAATTATGTTCTACTAATAATGTTAATAATTATTATGACGCAAGTCCCTTATAATTACATCGCTTCTTGTTGACTTATAATCCAGGAAAAGACCGGTCATAATTATTATGAAAATAGTCACGCATTCAACTGCTAACTACCATCATACCGCGGGGGTAGGCAGAGAGGATGGACCGCCAAACAACTCGGTCTCGGCACACACTCCTTGCTTCAGTCCCATTCTCACTCCCTTCTGTTATGCTGACTCTCGACATGGTTACATAGTCAAGTATTTGGTTCACTTGATCGTGCCATGTCTTGCTCGGGCGTCCCCGTCTTCTTCTACCATTGACATTCGCGTCATATTTTGATTAACACTCCTTTCTTGGTCCATTCAATCTTCCTACCCAATTCATCTTAGCGTCCCTTTCTTCAGTCTTGCATTCTTTGCGAATCTGCACATTTCTCACATGATCTTGTGGTTTTACCACAAATACGCCTCTGGGTTCTCATTTCTACAGCATTCAGTCTACTTTCATCCTTCCTCTTCCAATTCATGCCCCACTTCCATACATTAGGGTAGGTACTAACACTCCAAGGTGGACCGCTAGTTTTGCTTCTTTGGGGAGTTTCCTTCAATTAACTCTTCTTTCAATGTTCCTTTCATCCTTTCCATCTCTCGTAAACATATTTCCCAAATACACAATCTCATCCACCTGCTCCAAGTAGCTATTCATCATTCACAGCAACGGACTAGAGGTCCATACATAAGTCAGAAAAATACAATACAAAAATAAGCAATGCGTTTGAACCATATCGTCGTTGTTTACATCGAGGTTGAAAATCGTTATACTCTTGACCTCAAATTTATCTTTAGAAAAAACCTGTTTACTTCCTACTTGTAAAAATGTTTCAGAAATTAATAATATTGATAAGCGCATTGTAAGTATAAATAATAATAATAATAGCGAATAGCCATCCTTGATCCTTGTAAATTTCAATTGTCAATGTCTGGGACTTCATGAATAGGTCAAAATATACAAAAAAGAAGACGAGGGATTTTTTACTCCCAATGCGAACAATGCACCAAGGTCTCTTTTCTTGAAATACGAACGCGGTGGTTTAATTAATTCTGATAAGTTTATCCGAAAGACTATGGCCCGGTACATCAGTCAGTCCTTATCCTCACTATGTACGACATTCCTCGCTCAAATTTAAGCGGACTAAATCTGCCGAATAAGAGTTAATTTTTTAGACGCCGAGACGCTAGCATGTCAAATATGGTATTTACGTCTCACCAAAATACTTAAATTGCCTTATTGTATCACTATAAACCATTATATTCATCGAGCAATGAGGAATTTTGATGTTATTAATTAAAAATCAATATAAAATAGCCTGGTAAGGAATTATACGAATGATTTTAAAAGTTTCAACGTCAGGACAGTTGTTTTCAGCAGTTAGTTCGTGTCATAATTTCACGAAGAGTGCAAAACTAATATTATTTAAATTAAGTATCCTCGCATATATCTCTATGCTGATTGAAGTGGGGATGTTTATCAAAAATCAGTTCGTAAATTACACCCGCCGAAAAAAAAAAGTATTTTGAATGATGACATTAGGGAGCATATATATAAGACTAGCGTAGACAGTAGTTTGGTTTTACAAAGAAAATGAAACATGTTCCTTTATTAAAATCATAGACAATACGTGTAATATTGCTGATATCTAGGATTACGACCTATATACGGATTATGTTCCAAGCCGTGCTAATCTCGACATTACAACCTAGCGGAGCTTAAAATCAACTGATATACAGGACCTATGTTGGTTTTAGTTACTGGAACTCTGAATATCTTGTTCCGATGAATAATTTTAAAACCAAAAATTATGGTACATCGATTGGAGGCATCAGCTGGCTCATGAAATAATAGAATCAATTTGTAGAAACATGAATGTAACAATATTGTTCTCAATATAAAATCTTTGTGTTATTTTTATTATTTTGTAAAATTATTAACCTCAACACAAACTTGTCCTAGTGCGGTTAAAAATTCTAACGTAAAGAAGATACAATGTAAAGAAACAATAGACAATAAACAACAATGAAAAAATAACTTTGAATATTGCAACCGACGAAAAGATCAACAACGGAAAACGCTAAAGGAAAAACTCAAATTAAAACTGCAAATAATAATCAAATGATATAAAATAAATAATAATAATGCTATTCCAAATTCCTGTAATATTAAAAAATCTGTTAATGAAAAAATAAGAAAATACACAGATTTAGGAAATGAAATAAAAAGAATTTGGCATTCTCAGACTATAAAAATATTACCATTCGTTATTTCGGCTACTGGCATTATACCTAGCTCCCTTATTAAAAATTTAGGCGTATTAGATCTATCAAAAAATTTATATATAAAGATGCAAAAGTCGGTCATTTTGAATACATGTAGGATAACTAACATTTTTTAAATGTTTATGTTGAGGGGGATCAGTAGGATTTATAGGCCCTGTTAGAAGTTCTACCGAGCCAAACCCTCTGATACGAAAATATCTGGAGTCGGTGAATTATTTTCCCATTTGATCTCTGGTGAGTTGACGTGTTGTTCTTGTATTGTTTTGAATTTATTTTGCTTATATAATGCACTTACATAATGTTGATTGACTAGTTGATCATTTGTGGAAAAGTGTGTGGAAGGGTTTAGTTTTTCCTATGGGGAAGATTTAACCCGGGTTAATCTATTGAAGCTTTCATTGAAGAAGATAATATATATGTAGAAATCTCAATGAAAATATGAATGAAAAAAAACAATGAAAACTGAGACTGGAGTCTTACCGGGACTGGCGTCACGACCAATCAAGTCATTGCCTCCTAATTATGTAAATTTGCATCAATTTTAATATTTATTATAGTACCTACCTACCATTTTACGAGTTCTTAATACAGTCAATTCTGATGATAAGCCAACTATACAAAACTGTTATATTTCAATTTGGGAGGCAGGTGTGGGTACCGCCGTCCGGGAACCATTCATTGGATAACCATCACCTCTGCCATGGGTCACAACAAGTGATTCGCTGCCTCTGGTGACTTAGCAGGGGTGCCCAAGTTCCTGGGATGAGGAGTGTCTAGACCTTGGCGGCGGATGCCTCTGCCCTCCTACTGTGCAGACCGGTTTTGGAGAGACATTTGGTTGAATAAATTCGAGTGCCTGTCACTCCTTACAAGATCTTCCTTGCCTTCATCTCCTTCCTTTCTTTAAGCAAAGCCTCCATACAGCATCTCCAAATATGACATAGGCTATATTTATTTATTTATTTATTTTCACATATACGGCACAACATGTGCCATTCACATATGTACTAAATTACAGAGAATAGTACAGCAACATAAGGAATGCAACCATATAAATCTAAGTATAATGGTTTAATCAATAAATAGTAGTAAGGTTAAAAGTATGAAAAAAAGAGATATAAATAAAATATAAGTAGCAATCTGTAGTATAGTATTAAGTCAAAGTAAGAAATTATATGTAATATGTATATACGAGTATCAATGAGATGTATTAAATTGCGACATTGCGCAATTATAATTATGCTTTCTGAAGGTTTTCGGTCTTTTTTAGCGATTTTCTTGTCAAAGCGAACCTTTATGATGGAAATCAGCATCATTACCATTTTCTGTACCTGTAATAGAGCTGGAATATTATCTACTATTGGGATTGGGAAATCGCTCGTTTTCGTCCAAGTTGTATTAATAGCCTATGAAAGGAACAACTCGGAAACAATAATGACGTTTTCTATAGAAAGACTTCAATATTTAAGATGCAAATAAGTAGGCTAAACTCAAATAAGTTTGACCTTATTTCGCTTGAAATAAGCGTCTATTTTTGTCTTTAATGGCTTCAATGGACTCAATGGTACCCAATCACTTGGTGTTGTCATCGATTTGGACTAGCTAAGTCATAGCCATAGGTAGATATGCGTAGGGGGAGGAGTAAAAACTCTAAAAATTGGTTTAAACCCCCTCACCCTCCTCCAAAGTCACGTGGATAATGTTTTGACAATAGGATATATTCACTTTTTTGTTTTATTCTCGAAAAAAATACCACAATGAAGGTATTTACATTTTTTTATGTTGACAAATAAATTTTCTATAACAATTTAAAATGTGCCATATTCGATTTGTCGCCAAAACGATATGTTCGTTTTTATTCGTGATTTCGGCGATGTTGACGTCACGCCGGGCGACGTTGGTGGCAGCCGTCTTGACAGACTGGCGTTTTCTATGTCATAGTGACATTGTAGCCAGCCTGCTGGAATCGTCACGGAATGCGCGGTTTTAGATCGCGAGGTGATTCTACTTGATAGTAGAAGTAAAAAAGAAAAACAACTATTTTCGAATTTTCGAAATTTCAAAGTTTTGAGGTTTGTTTTTAGGTAAAAAAGTTGAATTTTTTGTATGGGAAAATAAATATTCGTCCATGGAAAAATATTTTTTATGGGAAAATAAACATGAAAATATCGAAAAAAAGTAATTTTTCTTTTTTACTTCTGCCATCGCGTAGAATCACCTCCCGAAGTTAGCGCACTTTACCCCCGGAAATCCTGTATTTTTAATATTGTAAACATTTATGATATTTTATAATATGTACTTGAATCAAAAATAAATATGCAATTCATGATCAAGATTTTGTAATGTGTTATTTGATAAGTGGATTGTAATAGTTTTTTGTAAGTTACATAATTAAGTATTTACCTGGTGAAGTTGGCGATTAAACTTTGAACTGTAATATATCATAACAATATGACATTTCATATAGCTGGTTGATGGTATCATTAGGTGACGTAATGTTTGTTCGTAACAATATTTAAAAAAAATGATTAACTATTCTGTTCGTCTACTACTATTTTTTTATTAGGTACACTTTATAAGACATTATGGGCGGAAATTTTTGCCAATCGACCTGTTGATACTGAGAAAAAAGGAGAAACATATTGTAATGTAGAAATTTTGGAAGTGAAGAATTATATAAGTAATTCAAAGAAAAATTATTTAACGAAATAAACCGAATTATTTAGGACGATTCCGTTTCTTTTTCTCGCCTTTCATTGATAAATTAAAATATTAAAAAATATATATACGAGGGTGGTCTGAAAAGTTTCCGACCGTTCCGAAGTCTTTTTATTTATTTTTCTACATAGTCTCCTTGTAACTCTACACACTTCTCCAGGCGATTCTCCCATCTCTCTAACCCATTCAAATAGTACTCGGCGTTTTTCTCAGCAAAAAAATTGTTCACAAAGGTGATTTCCTCCTCATTTGACGAAAATCTCTGTCTTCCGAGCGCAGTTTTTAGATTAGGAAACAAAAATAAGTCGTTTGGGGCTAGATCTGGTGAGTAAGGCGGATGGTCAAGTAGTTCAAACCGTAATTCGTGGATTTTTGCCATGGTAACCGCTGAGGTGTAAGACGGCGCGTTGTCTTGGTGAAACATCATTTTATTTTTCTGCAAATGTGGCCGTTTTTCCGCAATTTCTGCCTTCAGCTTGTCAACTAATGATGCGTAGTATGCTCCTGTAATAGTTTTTACTTTTTGTAGATGATCAATTAAGATGACTAACTCCATGACTATCCCAAAAACAGTCGCCATCACTTTCCCAGCCAAGAAAACAGTTTTTGCTTTTTTTGGAGCCGGTTCCCCCCTTGCAGTTTACTGTTTTGACTGTATTTTTGTTTCGGGCGTATAATGGTGTATCCAAGTTTCATCTACAGTAATTAATCGGCCCCAAAAATCGGATTTATTGCACCTAAACTGCGCCAACAGAGCGCTGGAAATGTTCATTCGAACACGTTTTTGGTCTAACGTGAGCAAACGCGGCACCCAACGCGCGGACAGCTTTCTCATGTCTAAATCTTGATTTAATATGTGACAGACACGTTCTTTGGACATTTTCATAACCTCTGCTATCTCTCTCACTTTAATTCGGCGGTCGTCTAACACTATTTAGTGAAGTTTAGCAATGCTATCGTCAGTAGTTGCAGTTTTTGGACGTCCCGAACGTTCATCGTCTCCCAAGCTCTTACGGCCACGTTTAAATTCAGCTGCCCAAAATTTCACTTTGGTAAATGATGGTGCAGAGTCCCCATACACAGAGTCCAACTCATCTTTGATTTACGTAGACGTATTGCTTTTCAAAATCAAAAATTTTAACAGCTCGATACTCAATGTTTTCCATTTTCACAAAAACACACATCGGATCGCTCAAACGACTATCAACTAAAAACTGCGCGTCCAAAATGGCCGAATCTTTGGTGAGTAACTGTCAAAAGAGGCACAACTACATTCACTAGCTTTTATTGATGAGTACCGCCATCTTTGCGTTGAGGTCGGAAACTTTTCAGACCACCCTCGTAACTATTCTTATGGCTTGTCTTGACTTCTAGATGCTGAAGTTAGCTACAGCTATTAAAATAATTATTCAAATTGAAATTAGAAGTTGAGAAAAAATTATTCACCTGGCGCCATTGACTAACATCAATGTTTAGCAACGTTTCAGACAGAAGTACAGTGTTCATCATGTTTACACTTCTGCCCTGATGATTACTGAAATGCTGTTCGAAACGTTGGCTAAAGAAGGGTTGGCTAACGCAACACGGCATAATACCCCAAAAATAAATCACATTTTTTTTATGTGAGTACCACACAAAATTCTCAACTGCTCGCGATTGTCTGGAACCAGTGTGATTATGGCATCCCCAATTGAGGTTTGTTGTGTGACTGAAGAGTACGGGAAGAATAAGTAGATGGGGTAGAGGAAGGTAGGGAAGTGGATCACCAAAACGATCAAAACCATTTCAAGCAACGTTTTGATTATGAATAGTGGGCAATATTGCCCACGTCGGGAATCATTGGCCTATAGTCTAGAGTCTAGAGGTTACAAGTCACACGAACCAGCCATTCAGTTATTTTAATTATTTATTTTTAGTTTTCAATGCCCTTCGAATTCGATGCACATTATTTTTATGCTTGCCGAGCAGTCGTTTACATAATTTTTTATTTTTTTTTTATTTTTTTATTTATTTTATAAAATACAGTATAATGTTTAAATTTACATAGTAAGAACATATTTCAATAAAAATTAACATGTTTACCTTTACAAGAGTTTAAAACTCGTGTGTAAAGGGAAAATAATAAAAACTTAACATACATATGTAAATAGAAGAAAAAAAGAATCATAAAAACATATAAAGTGAAGAGATTTTAGTTTTTTTATATAATAATTTATAAAATAATTTAGTGAGATATCATCGTCATTCTAATTCGTTAAATTATTTATTGTAGTGAGGTTAATTTTATTTTTAAATTTATTAAAATCCGGTTCTAATCTCATCTCAGTCGTTAATTTATTAAACCATACCACTCCAGTGTACGTGTAATAGTGTTGTGCAAAACTGGTATGCATTAATGGAGTCCATAAGCGACCCATTGTATTTTGCCTATTGCTCTCGACACGAACCATGGCATGGTGTGACTTCTTATACAGATCTTTGTGGATTTGAAGTAGCGTATTTTTCGTATATGTATTTTTTAGTGATGGGACTTGAAAATCTTGGAAAAGTTGTAAGGTTGGGTAGTCTGATGGTTTTTTTATTAAGATTTTTATTAACAACCTTTGAGTGATTTCCAGCGGTAAAAGTGATGATTTGTAAGCTCCCCCCCACGCAACGATACCATACTGTATTATTGAATGGGCTAGAGCGTAGTAAATATTTTTAAGAATTTTTAAGTTAAGTATATTTCTTAGACTAATAAATATGTAAATGAGTTTTCTTAATCTATTTATGATATTGTTTATGTGAGTTTTCCACTTAAGTTGACTATCTATTATTACACCTAAATATTTAATTTCATTTTTATTTCCTATGGATAAACAGTCATTATTTTGGCAAGTAGATTTTTTTGATATGCATTTTTTTGAATGTATTTTAATATTTAATGTAATAAAAGGGTTTATTTTGTTTATACTAAAAATTATATAATATGTTTTTTCAATATTTAATGTTAATAAGTTTTTATCAAACCATTCTTTTAACGTATTGATATCATTGTTAGCAATTATTTCAAGTTCATTCAATGAATTCGCTTGAAATATAATTGCAGTATCATCTGCATATGAAATGAGTTTTCCTGTTAATGGTAATTTAAAGATATTATTAACATATAATATGAATAGAAGAGGGCCCAATATGGTGCCTTGTGGTATTCCAAAGTCACTTGTGTTCGGTTCACTGAGAGTGTTATTTATTTTTACATATTGACTTCTAGAATTCAGGAAACTTTCTATCCACATTTTGGCATTATCTATAATTCCTATTTTGTTAAGCTTGTAGAGTAATTTTTTGTGACTTATGCTGTCAAAGGCTTTCTTTAGGTCTATGAATATTGCAAGAGATTTTTTGCCTTTGTCTAGTGCTTGATGTATTTTTGTTGTTAAATCTATAATTGCGTCCTGTGTGCTTATTTTTTCGCGAAATCCAAATTGTTGGTCACTCAATATATTATTAGTTTCAATAAATTTTAGCAGTTGCTTTTTTGCTACCTTTTCAAAAATTTTTGAGATATTTGATAATACTGATATAGGTCGGTAGTTATTAATTTCTTTAGTATCACCTGATTTAAAAATCGGTGAAATAATAGTTTTTTTGTAAATAGATGGAAAGATTCCTTTTTTAAGACTATTATTTATGATATGTGTAATAGGTTTTTTCAAAAAGTTAAGATTTTTTTTCAGAATTTCAACGGTTATCCCATCAAAACCTGGTGCGGACTCAGTTTTTAGGTTTTGTATTATAACAACAGTTTCTTGTTCGGTTATCGTTTCGAATGTTTTTACCGTTTTATTTAATGAAGCTACTGGAATTCCTGATGTGGTGGTATTATCTATGTTGTTAGTAATTTCGTTTGCGAGATTTTTTCCGACATTTGAAAAAAAATTATTGAAAGCATTCGCACATAGTTTTGGGTTATCAGAAACTTGCATCATATTATTGTTAATGTGCAGCTTTAAAATGTCACTTGTCTTTCTTTTTTTATCAATTATTTCATTTATTGTTTTCCAAATTTTTTTACCACTGTTACCTGAATTTAACATCTTTTGTTTGTAGAATTCTTCTTTGGTCATTTTAATTAGTGCCGTTAGTTTATTTCTGTATTTTTTAAAATGTAAAATAATCGAATTATTTAGTGGGAATTTTTTTGTAAGTTTAAATAATTTTTCTTTTTCTCTAATGGAAACCACTAGACCATGGGTAATCCATGGTTTAATTTTTTTGAATTTTTTTTTTATATATTTTTTTGTGTATTTCACAGCTTGAATCTTTTATATGCTTTTGTAAGGTGTCATGAAATTTTAAAGCACTATTATTTACACATAATTAACTGCATTGTTTGTCTTGAATGCACGCCGCGGTCTGGTAAGTAGGTATCCCTTACTTTACATTAGGCTGGGCCTTCAATATGTAGAAAGTTGTCGCAATGCATATTTGAGCATTTTCAATGCATATTTAAATTTAATTTGTGCGCAAATGAATTAAATTTAATAATGTGTGTTATTTCACGTAATCTTTTTTAATGCGAAACCGCACAAGCCAGTGCTTTCTCGTTTTTAACCAGATTACGCATAATTCGAAGAGCTTCTTAATAAATTAACATTACTCATTTTTCTCTGTGCACATTCAATAGAAATCCTTGTGGAAGTGCTGCTATTACACAATATTACTTTTTATTTTCTTTGGCAAGCTGGAGGTCAAATCCTGGCGTGCGCAATTTCACAATTTACTCATTTAAAACAATATATACTATATAATATTCTCTGTCAATATTCGATAGAACTCCTTTGATAACCCACCCTAAAATGCACCTGTGACACGTGACACAATTGTTATTATTCATGACCCCTGAAATGCAGCTAATGATTATACATGCTAACGGCAAGCATCGTGCGTTTTAACACCAAATGCTCGATTCATAAGTCGACATCTTCAGGAAAGTATTATTTTTTATTTGCCACTTGCAGCAATAAAGAATTTGAGTGGAAAATATCATTGTTTAGAAATATATTTTCATATAGATCAGAGGTTCCCAAAGTGGTCTATATGGACCCCCAGGGGTCGATTTCGGCTTGCTCCCCAGCAAGTCACCAAGAATTTTTTTTTGGAATCCACAAGATTTAAATGGGGATACACGCGAGCGGTATCTTTGGAGATACTCTCAATATTTATATCTCTTAGACTGGGCCCTTATCTCCAGTCTAAGATGCTCCTGGAAACTTGCTATTCTCCAATAATACACGATAAGGTTCTTACTGAACAGTGGAACTTTATTACGATTGTAGATACAATCACTGACTAACTACGACTAGCTCAAGGAGCGGAAAGATTGGTTCTCAGGAGCCCGTCCCCTCGGAACAGCTCCGTACCGAAAACACCTTGCCGCCTTCGGCAATCTCCGGCGATTGCCGAAATCCCGCAACTAACCCGATCTTACTACAAACACACCTATCAGCGAGAGCTGCACAACACTACATTTATTTTTCTAGACGATGAATTATCTGAGATTTCAGTAATACGTTCATCAGAAATAATTAAAATAAACCCCGCGGAAAGATCAATTTTCTAGGCCTGCTAGAGCAAATTTTTAACATTCCCACTTAATTTTAGAGATTTGCTAGGGCAAATTCAACCTTAGATCTGTTCAATACACTAGGGCCGGGCGTCGCATATTTTGTGCACGGCTTCTTCACTTACGTCGTTAAGATTCCGACTTTAAATATTGTACCTAATTCATCCAAATTTTTATTTTCCTAAAACGGGAATTACTCCTAGTTGGACAGTCAAAACATTCTACAAATGTATATGTTCCTTTACTATGTAAATAAACAAATTTGTCCACTAAGTAGATAACCGGTTAATTACTGCGATCGAATTATTTAAGAATTCGTGATCCATCTGAACATTACAGACAGCAAAATATTTCCTGTCTCTTCGTACTGGATGACCTTCATTGCATGTTCCTTGAGTTGAAGCCTTTCACGCGTTCAACACCCATCCAAGTGCTAATCAAATTTAAATATTTGTTCATATAATGTTTTTCTTGATTCTTTGTAATTTCACATCACAATTTAAAATAACTTGGTAAACACTTTTATTTTTTTTATATTTGACGCTGACCGGCTTTCGCTATAACAGTAGCTTCTTCAGGGCTGTATAATACTGTGTTAAGTACGCTACGATTAAAGCGAAACCCGGTCGGCATTAAGTATAAAAAATAAAAGTGGTGTTTACCAAGTTATTGTTGTATTTTAAAAATTTAAATTGACTTGTGTTTTTCTTTATGTATCTGTCGCTGAGAGATCCGTTGTAACTTAACTCTTAGGGCCAGTTGTTATTTATTAATTTAAACGCCCTGATGGGCTTTTACATGATACATATTTTACATAATTTACTGCATAATACAATGACAACAGAAGGTTTTTATTTTTAAAACATCAACAAAAAATAACAATTTCTTTTAGGTTCACAACATATCTACAAGTAAACAACAAATATACGCAATCGCTCTTTAAATATGCTGCATAAAAATGTCATTCAGTTATCTCTTGAACACAGGCAAACTTATATTAAATAGGGTTTTCTAATAAGAGGTGTTATTTTGATATTCAATCGTAAAAGATCAATGGTTTCGTTGCTTGTGTGGCACGTAGCGCCGTCTTGTTGAAAGTAAACGTTGTCCAGATCAATACCATCCAATTCCGGCCATAAAAATCATTAATCATCTCTCGAAAGCTCAATACATTCAGCGTAACTGTTTCTCCAGCCTCATTTTCGAAAAAGTAAGGTCCAATGACTCCGCCGGACCATAAACCGCACCAAACAGTCACACGTTGACGATAGAGAGGCTTTTCAACAATAACTCTTGGGTTTTCCGAGCCCCAGATGCGACAATTTTGCTTGTTGACGAAGCCACCGAGGTGGAAATGGGCCTCATCACTCAAGATGATTTGCATTTGATTCACTCAAGTGAATTTTAATAATTCACTCAAGTGGATTGTTGAAGCGTGTATCGTTCCATTTATATTAATGGCGTAGTTTCTACTTGTCAAATGTCAAAAAATGACAGCTTCAAAAGTAACATCTACCGAAATAGCGGGCTATTCAAAATAACACCTCTTATTGGAAAACCCCATATGTCGATATTTGAGGTGAATTTGTTTCCAAATGTGTGAAAGCGAGAAATAGGTGCATGCATATGGTAGTTGGTACTGAAGTTACTGTTGCAGAATAAAATATTTTGCCTAGTTGCTCTAGTAGGTACTCTGATGAAATCTATGGGTTGCAGGAGTTCACAACAGTCTAGTTTGGAGTGAATAATCTTTAATAAAAAAGTTAGGTCATTTATTTTTCTTCTATTTGCTAGGAAATGTATTTTAAGTGTATGTAGTAAGAATGTATAGTTTATGTGTTGAATAGGTATGTATAATTTGAATTTAATAAATCCTAAAAATTGTGCTGCACACGTTCAATATTTTTTATATGAAGTTTTTAGTATGGGGGACCACACTATTGAATTGTATTCTATAACCTCCAACGAGTCGTCTTTGATGTTTCTGATTATAAATCCCAGTGTCTTCGTACCTTTGTTAGTTATTTGTTGTATGTGATTTACAAAATTTAATTGAGTGTCAAACATAACTCCAAAGTCCCGAATTTCGTTGACTTTTTCTAAATTTCGCTTGCTTACATACACAATGTGAATAATAGTGGGGTCTTTGTTCGACAAACTGTTAGGACGAGTTGTTTCGGAGAATTTGAACAATTCATCAAATTTCAACGTTCATTTTCAAGTTCTGTGAAAGATTTTTTAAAGTTCTGTTTTAATTTCAGTTTTGTCAAGCACCTAGCCTATGATGATATAATAACAGAACTTGAATAGGACTTTCACAGAACCCGGAAACGAACGTTGAAATTTGATGAATTGTTCAAATTCTCCGAAACAACCCATCCTTAATGTCTTACGTTATGTAATTTGTCGATGTTTGACTGTAAGATTAGGCAGTCGCTTATATTAGATATTTTTTTGTATAGGTAATTTGATGTCATCGGCAAAAAGCAGAACTTGTACAACGTCGAAACTGAACAATATTGAAGAATTCATCAAATTTCAGTGCTTATATTGAAGTTCTGGGAAAGTTCTATTTAAGTTTATTCCTTTATGGGCCAGTTGTTTCACAGAACTGTAATAATAATAGAATTTTCACAGAACTTGCATATTAACTTTTATGAATAATTGTTTAAATTCTGTGAAATAACTAACCTCTACGGTTCGGATCCATAGTTAAAAGAACCTAACCTAACCCAACCCAGCCTAACCAACTTCATTAATTTGTTTTATATTATCTACGCTTACAAAGTTATATTCCAACTAGCTAAACCCCGCCCCGTGTTGCTGTGGCTCAGTCTGTCTGTGCAGTTAGAAAAACAATAGCGCGTATTGCTTTTACATCCAAAAGATGGCGCTGTTTTTTTTAAAGCATATTTGTCCAACAGATTACGCTGTTTTTCAAAAAAAGTTTTTACCTCTCACAGGTGACATCTACATAATATAGGTGCATAAAAACACGCTTATTCCAATGTAACATTGTGCCAAAATTCCAAAGCAATCGGTGAAAAACTTTAGGAGATTTAAGATTTTGAACAAACGTACATTTACATTTGTATTTATGTAGATATATAGCAAATGTGTAATTAGTCCATACTCGTTATTTAATTATTTGCATTTTGAATATTTACGTCGAAAATGTCAACTTTTCGAGGGCATTATTACTAAACTAGCTGACGTGTACCCGGCGTTACTTGACTTTTCTCTACTTTCAATAAATAAAATATCCATGTATTATGTATACAGGGTGTATCGGCAAGTACCCGACAAACTTTAACCAGCTATTCCTCAGCACATTTGGAGTAAAAAATGTTATGGGCGCTTTGCTGTCCGGTAACATTTTTTTCTTTTAAAAACAAAAAATAAATAAAAAATCCACACTCCGTCACTGTCATTTGCATTGTTTCTCGAGTTTAACAGCTGTTATTAGTAAGTGTGTCAAAAAGTGTCCTCGCTCTTTCGTACACACTAAATAATAATAGTTAAAAATGAGACGAATGGTGCCGTGCCATTTCGTTGTGATTGTAAAAGCGCGCCAACGTAGGTACGTACGTACATTATTCAACGAAACTCGAACAAAATATTGCCAGATGAGTTTTCAAACTTTGACAAAGGATAAAACATTGGTGACATGTGGTGAAAATATGAATAGTAAATTTTTTGTTAAAAAAAAATGCTACCGGACAGCAAAGTGCGCATAACATTTTTTACTCCAAATGTGCTAAGGAATAGCTGGTTAAAGTTTGTCGGGTTAGTGCCGATACACCCTGTATAAACCTTCTGAAAGAAATTCTCTAAATGATAGTGAAAACACAATTTAACTCCGTTGCAGAGTTTAGAAGAACTAAATGCACAAACAGACAGACTTTTATACTATTTAGAGATGGTATATTAGTTCCGCATTTCTGAACAAGGAAATATCTGTGCGCGCGCACTCTTATAAAATTGTCATAAAGGGTTTACGAGAAAGAGGCAGAGGATACAACGTTTCCCTTTCGAATCGCCCGGTTTTCGTTTAGAATAACTCTTCCCTTCTACTTCCCCGCCAGCACTGCATTGGGGGTTAGTGTCCAATTCCCATCGGCTCCAGACAGTTAAGACTATAGTGTCATATTAGCATATAAAAGATTGCATACTGCACTTTGAACACTTGTGCCACAAGGCCAACATCTTCTGCAAGTTATCCTCGTTACATTTTAATGTATACCTGCTTACTGCTTCAGTCAGTTTCAATGTCCTACAATTATATTTTACATACAGGTATCTACGTACTTCTAGAAGAGTAAAACTAGCTTCTCGAATATACCGTTGTTATCTTCGAAAAATCTATATATAAAGAAGATTGTCTGTGGGTGGCTTGTTTTTTTTTACACGAATCTACATATTTTTCTGAGATTGATAAATTTTTTTTTACGGATAATGCAAAGTGCTTTTCGAATTATAGCGATTTTATTTCAAGATTAATAATTGTTTTTTTAATCTTACAGGTTCCCCTGCTATCAAAAAGACTAGAATTTCAGAAATCCCAGAGGTAAGTCATTCCAATAATTACATTATTTTAAGTTAACACAAGACTCTAATAATGGGGTATGAACGAAGCTTACATTTTAATTAATTCCGAAGAATTCTCAATTATAATACCTTTTTTTCATACCGATACCCACGGATGTGAGTTATTTATATTTAAGATTTATTAAAACCTTACCATTAAAATATTTTACGTTAAATGGTTTGAAAAATGTTATAAACCATTTTTCAACTGTAAAATAAGCGGTAAGCACCAGTTTTTATTTTTCTAGACCAGTGTTTTTCAATCTGTGGGTCGCCGCCAAAAGGAAAAAGGTGAGGTTCTAACTACAATAAAAACACTACTTCAGTGAGAAGTTCGGCTTGTTTATTTTTCAAAAATAATCGCATCCTTACCAACTTACTTCGTACTTACTTTCAAAGCTATCGCGGCTTCCTTGCAGAATAAAAGGCCGTAATAATAAATATAGGCACCAAAATAGAGAAAATAATTAACGTTTAAATTACTAACTTTTTTCTGTATCTATGGCCAAAGGGGGTCGCCTGAATTTTTCACCCTGTAAAGGGGTCGCTTATTCAAAAAGATTGAAAAACACTGTTCTATACGATGAATTCGTAGCTTCTTGAGGCACTTATTTAGAAACACTGATGTTTTTGTGATACGTTTATCAGAATCAATTAAAATAAACTCATCCGAAAAATTCTAATTCGTTGGTCTGCTAGCGTAAATTCGACCACAGATCCGTTCAATACACCGGAACCGCGCGTTGCATATTTACACTTACGTTGTTAAGGCCCCGTAGTAAGCGTTCAAAGATGGTTTGAAAGGGAGATATGTAAATACGAATGTTAGAGGGAGCACGCAAATATTTAAAAAAAAAACGACAATAATTAAGCGAGAAAAGTGAAAATATTTAATAAAACACGACTCGTTTGAAATAGATCAAAAATCTCTGCTTGAATGCTTCAGTTGCATTTAAAGATACACTGTGAATTTTTTCATGTCTATAACATATTAAATAACAGAACTAAACGTGTTTTTAATAATTTTCGGAGCATACTTTGCGATTTTTTTCTATCGAGGGAATTTCAGATAATTAACGTTTCGGCATAACAATGTTGTATTATCTTAAAAAAATAACATATATTTTATTTGGAACTTAAAAACTTAAAGAGTAACGAGAAACTTGTTTATAAATTGGATATGCGGGAGATTAAGATTTCGACTTTAAGGCGAAGCTTATTGCTAAATCACTATTTTGATTAATCTTTATAACGAATTTGTGTATACATTATGAATACCAAAAATATGCTTTAGATAAATTGAAGGATTTCCTATCGCTTCGCTTGAGTAGAATACAAATAAAAAAATAAATTACTCAGTAAAAAATATAAATGCAAACTACTAAAAAAAATATTTTTTCAATAGAAATGTATAAACGCGTAAAGGAAACAACTTAAAAAAATACAGTATTATAGCTGAGATTATCTGTGACAGTTTCACTTGATTAACTTTTTTGCTTTCTTATAAAATTATTTACAAAATAAATAAATACCAGTTTTGTGCTTGAAATCGAACGTTTCTAGACTCCGTTTGTCAAGCTATTAATGCCTATACCAAGAATATACACATTTTTGGCTTGTAGCTTCCTCGCTTTAGCCGTTTCTATGGATCAGATTTGAATATCTAGGCACTTCCTCACTTTTGGCGATGCAATACGTAGTAATGCAAAATCATGTGTTTTTGGTTTGAAAATTTGGTCGCCTAGAAATGTTTTAGATGCTTTAATTAAATACTGCGAGTAGAATACATCTTGGCCTTTGAAATAATCGACTATTTTTTAGATACGTCTATTTATAAGCCCAGAAAAAAATGTGTAAGGCCTATAAAAACCGCTTTAAAGTTCAAAATCTCCTACTTACTAACCTATTTTCGGTTATGATTTTATTGTATAATGTGGCAAATTAAGTTATTTATAAAATGATCGGAAAAAAATTAAATATTTATGTCTGAACATCCACAAAATAAAATAAAAGGCACTTTTTGGCCATGTTTTTTTCTTGCATAAATCAAAACAGGCGGATGGTGTTAAGCGGGAATATAAACCTTATCGCCATCTACGTAAGAGGTGTTTTTGATAGCGGCTCGATTTAAAATATTACACGACGTAGTGCATCGCCGTAACGTAAATAACAAAATTCAAACCTGTTTCCGCTCATTATAGCCGCCAATGATATTGATTTCTGCGGCTAATTGCGTTTATTGGTAAGAAGACATGCTTTTCTAAGGAGCGAACGGGCTCGGTAAACTAACGATAATATCGATGTCAACTGTCAAATGTAATTGTCGTGCTCGCGAATGTCGACTGATAAACTTTATTGTCAAAAAGACTATTGTTCTGTCAATGTTGGCTTTCATTCTGGGTACTAAGTCCCACTAGCAGCGATAGAGGTTTTATCAATAATATCGATAAATTATCATCGTTTCTTGCAGATTGCCAACGATTGAAAAATAGTTAAAGTCGAGTTAATTCAGCATATTTACATTATGTTAATTGTTATTTGTTCGTTGGCAATCTGCAGTCTTGCTAGGGAATTGTGACAAGTTATTATCAATATTTTTTTTAGATATTTATTTACCCTAGCATCAGCCAATCAAACCAGGTAAAGGTTTTATCAATAATGTCGATAACTTGGCGTCGTTTCCGAGCACGACTGCAGATCGCCTATGATCGAACAACTGTTTAAGTCAAGTCCATATATTCACCATTATTACTAAGTCAACTGTTGTTTGTATCAATCTGTTACCGACATCTATTTATATAAAGAAGAGTGGCTGTGGCGCGCGGCGTTTATTTGATTTTTATACAAATCTACAGTTTTATTCCGAAATTGACGAAATTCGCACACTTTACCTTCAAAACAAGAGGAAGGTCACTGACTATATGTGATATAGAAGAAACACCCCATACCATTTTCCCACCCCTTAAAGCAAAATCGTAATGCTTTTTGATGAAATTTTCACACTTGATATTCAAAATAAGAGGAAAATTACCGTCAATATCTGATTTCGAAAAATTCTTCGTAAAGCCCGGGCATCGCCGGGACTTCAGCTAGTTACCGATAAAAACTTTATCGATGTGCTATTGTTAGTATTAAGCTCAGTGTACTTACGTATCTTTGTAATTTTGTCTTAATCAGGTAAATTCTATTTGGACTCGATTTAGTCGGCAGACTCAATCAATCATGTTAATTAATTACTATTTTGTATAAATAATATATTAGAAGACCTTGAAAGGCGTAAAACAACCGTCACATAACCTGAAGTTTGCTGTCAGAACCGATTTTAAGTACCGTTTATTATTATATTAGTGAGACATGTTGCATTGAAGGCAATCATTGGCCATTAAGAACCTGACCTCGAGTATAATTTTTTTTAAATATTATATTATTCATATTTCCGGCATTCCAGCTGATCAGAAGTTTCGTATTTGAACTTATGTAGGAAGCCAAATAAACTCCCAAAAAAATAAATTTTCTACTTAGTTTTTGTAAAGTGGCTAAAAACGTGATTGCAATCCATTTCCCTCTAATATTTATTTATTTATTAATTTATTTATTTATTTATTAGATACAAATAATTACATACATATTAAGGAAGCTTTGGCTGTCCAACTAGGAAATTTTCCCGTTTTAGGACAGCCAAATTGCCTGGTTTAGTTAACATTTGTACACGCTGCTTTTATGAATTATGTTTCCATACTTTACATTAATAGTTACGCTAGTAATATAGTCTATATACATATATATTTATCAAAGTAATCAAAATAAAAACTTTTTCAGACATATTTGTACACCCGCATATTAGTTTTTTTTTAATGAAAACACCTGATAAATTTTATCAAGGTACATCTAATAATATGCAATTAAGGAACACTGTATCAGGGTACATGATAACATATTGGATTAATTCAATTTATAGTTACAATATAAGATAAATATTAGGTGGGTTTCTTAATTTGATCGCTATTACTGTGCTGTGTATTAATTTACATAATCAAGGTACATATAATATAATATACATAATCAAGAAAAATATAAACAAGGTACATGAAAACATATTGTATAAACATTATCAATCACAAAAATTATCAATCGCATTGTATAAATCAGATGCATGGTAGGAATTTTTTATTTAACTGCCAATAACAATGAATAAATGTGAGTACAGAACATTTTTGTTTATCTGTTGGTCATCATAAGTTCGCTTTCGACTCTTCCTAAGTCTAGAAGCCAATAATAAACTAATTTACGCAGAATGCTTATGCTTTCCGATTTCCATAAATCGGGTAAGAGGTTGAATAATTTTGGACCAAGGTAATAGAATTGTCTTTGGGCAAAGGATGTCATAGTAGTAGGTGGAACAACTGGATTCCTCCTTGAATGTCTAGTGTCGTGATAATAATAATAATAATAATAATAATAATAATAATAATTTTTGCAAATTTATATATAAAGATGCAAAAGTCGGTCATTTTGAATACATGTAGGATAACAAAAGATTTTTTAAATATTTATGTTGAGGGATCAGTAGGATTTATAGGCCCTGTTAGAAGTTCTACCGAGCCGAACCCTCTGATATGAAAATATCTGGAGACGGTGAATTTTTTTTCCCATTTGATATCTGGTGATTTGACGTGTTGTTGTTCTTGTATTGTTTTGTATTTATTTTACTTATATAATGCACTTACATAGTGTTGATTGACTAGCTGATCATTTGTGGAAAAGTGAGTGGAAGGGTTAAGTTTTTCCTTTGGGGAAGACTTAACCCGGACAACTAAATCGGAAGTTTAAAATAAAAAGTGTTTATTCCGGTATGTGGGGAGGTTAGTGCAGTCCCACACATTCCATATAGAGATACAATAAAATATATAATCAAAAACAAAAAGATAGAACAGAAAACCAAAGAAAAGAAAACAGAATAAATTGAGAATAAAATAAAATAAAATGATAAAATAATAGAATAATAGAAAGTTGAAGCCTTTAGGGAGCCGTGACTATATTAGGAGCTAGTATTTTTCTCCAGTGTGCGTCAATGCTGGAGGATGGAGTGAGGCGGGCTTCCATAGTGAGGATATTTCCAGAGCTTCTTATCCTTTCCCTCATTCCTGCCACCCTGGATCTAATAAGGGCTGCATATCCGGGAACTCGCCCCTCCGTGAACATACATAATGATCAATGGAAGGGTAGTGGTGGCGTTGTTTTTGAGTGTGTAATATAATTTTTTTATGTATAGTTGCCTTACATCAAGAACTCGTATCTCTTCGAATAATACATCACTGGGGTACCTAAATGGTTTTTTTAGGATGACCCTTAGCAGTGATTTCTGTGCTTTTGCTAAGGGATCCAGTATTGTTTTGGTACATCCGCCCCATCCCAAAGATACATATTCAATAAGATAAGATAAATAAATAAAAAACACAATGGCACGCAAATCGCTGATATACAGCGCCGCGCATCTTGTAAGTTCCAATGTGATGCGCGTTGCATGTATATAGCCTAGCGAAATTTTGTATAGAAAAACTATTTCAACTACGTATTTATACGTGGAGTCAGGCACATGCAACCATGTGACGTGATAGGTCCAAAAAAATAAATCTATTTTAAATGGTTGCATATTTTCCTTAGGCCCTTGCGAATTTCCTAAAAGAGTTTTTCTAATAACGTAACCTGTGACAGGTAATTTTTTTTTAAATAGCGTAATCTGTTGGATAAGCATGCTTCCTTGATTTTTTTTTTAATTAGTTCAGAATATACCAGTTGGCATACAAAACATTTCAAAAGTTTGTCATGCAAGATAGCTGCCAGAGAATTTCCCCTCATCCTAGATTCGGCTTAGTTATGTATTTATTTGAATTAACGATTCTAGTATAATAACAATGTAAATACTTTGTTATTGTTTTTTTAATTCTGACAATTATCTAATTACGTAAAGGAAAATTACTGAAACAATTTTAGATAATAATATTCACAGAATATGAATTAGAAACGACGGAGATAATAAACTATCAAGTTGAGATCGAGACGCTCTACTAACTGGGCTACCGTCTTCTCGAAAATTATTAACTTTTTTTTTCGAAAGAGAACCCGCGTTTTAATGTCGATCACAACCTAATCTTTTATTTTCTGTGTCTTTTCTATTTAATATTATTAATATTGTTTCAACCCAAGTTAACAAATTTTTAAGAGAATAATTAAAGACTTCGTAAATAATCAGTATCTTGTAGATGAAGGAAGTTAAAGGGTTTTGAAAATCTAGAGGAAATATTAATATTGTTAAAATAATTATTTTGGCCGCCTAACCCTAGGTTGCTAATCGCTATTATAAAATTCAATGAAGATATTAAAAAAATGGTAAACTTATGACCTCTTCAATGTTTCAGAGTTCTCATAATCATGACATAAACAGTTAGTCAATCAATAAAATTAACACTGTACTGCTCGATTGTAGCGTCTGTTGCTAAGGCCAGCTTTAGACTTGTAAGTTTTTTCGTAAATTTACGACTTCTAGCCAATGGGCATATTGCATTTTGAAAATCCAATATGCCCATTGGCTAGAAGTCGTAAATTTACGAAAAAACTTACAAGTCTAAAGCTAGCCTTATAATAACTTATCTTATTACGACATGCTGTTGATAGTGCCTTGTTTACTTGTAAACAATACGCTAACATGATTTATTGTGCCCAATGTTTATTGCATCCGAAATTGCTTACGAATTACAGCTTTAGATGAACATGAAAGTTGACTTTAAATAATTTAAACGATACGAATGAAATGGTGTTTCATGGAATTGGGTGATAGTGTGTGTAGAAATGAATAATGTGTAGAAAGATGGAAAACATGAAACCAATCACATGACACTGTATCTCTGCGAAGAAGCACACAACACAATCACAACAAGAATAGCCATAAGGAATATAGATGATGGGGAAAAATGTTATTCATAGATCTCCAGAAAGCTTTTGACACAATAGACCATAAAATATTACTGTCTTAAGCTAAAAGGAAATAGGAATAGCCGAAACGACAATGAACCTGTTGATGACACATATAACAGAGCGAGAACAACAAGTGCAGATTGGCAAAAAAAGAGTAAACTATTGACATTAAACTATGGCGTCCCCCAAGGAAGCGTACTGGGACCGATTATATTTATTATCTATATAAATGATATCACAAACCTTAACATTAAAGGAAACATTACCAAATTTGCTGATGATACCGTTATATTATTTCAAGAAGAAAACAGGACGGATACATTTTGTGCGGCTGAACAAGTGCTTAGTAAATTTATTAAACTGAAAATAAATTCACTTATCCTTAATATAAGCAAAACTAAAAATATAACATTTTCAATGAATTTAAGGGGCCAACCAAAGGGTACAATCATTTGAACTAAAATTACACGAATGTCATAGAAATAATGATCAATGTCATTGCCCAATTATAGAAAACTCACAAAGCATAAAATATCTCGGGGTAGTAATTGATGAAAATCTTATATGGGACCTAAGTATTAAAGGTATCACGGAAGAACTTACAAAATTATTATTTATTTTTATATTTCTTTAAAAATCTAAGAAATGTGGTAAATAAAAAGGACATGAAAAAAATCTATTACGCTTTATGTCATTCTCGTATTGAATATGGAATTATAGGACGAGGATCTGCTGTATCTAAGTATATACATAACCTAAACATAATTAAAAAATGAATCATAAATACCATACTGAAAGTACCCATAAGAACGCCTTAGATTGAAATGTTCAATAGTTTTGATGTACCAAATGTACAACAAAATACAATGCTAAAAATATGTTATTGAAACTATTAAAAAAATACTGTATCCTCTACAGTACCACGTATTCATCACACTAGGTCAACTCGCAATGATATAAAAAAATTCCAGGTCATAAAACCACATTCGGACGAAGAAATTACATTTATTTTGCGAAAAAACACCACAAAATCCTTCCCCCAGATATAAAGCGAATACAATTTTTTAATGACTACACATCTGGCTGAAAGAGATTGGTGAAAAAACTCTGAAAAACACGTTTAAAATGACATAGAAAATAATAGAACAGAAATGAAAAACTTTAGTCCGCCTCAGCACAGGTCACCCCAGTGAGGAGGACTAAAAATACAATTTATTATTAGTATACACATTTCACTATCACATTTTGTATGTACAATGTTTAAATAGTCGCTACAATAAAAAAGGTTTACCGCGATACCTCGAGGCAATTACACAACAAAACGAGTGAGTATTTAAAACGTTATTATTTATTTATTTAAACGCCATAAAATGGCTTTTACAATAGAGTGATTACAGAACAAGTAATGTGTACACAAAAATATTGTTGCAAGTGATACAGTTGTTAATAGAAGTGCAGTTAAACAATACATAATTAAAATAAATATCTACTAGTGTAGTAATAATATTAGTAGCATGAATACTAGGTTTGTATAAGACCTGACATAAATCATGGTATGAGGTGTTTATGATAATGAATAGTAACTATGTAATATAAAGTAAGGCCTAGAGTGTTATAATAACAGAGAATATTTTATTTGAACAGAATATTAATATGTATAAAAAGTGACTTTTCACATGTATAATCTAGCAAAATATTATAATAGAGTAATTAGTAGTGAGTTTATTGTTGCCTTCAAAATTAATTCTACTTGGAATAGCTGGGCAAGTATCGCAATTTGGCTTTAGTAAAACAGGGCTGTCAACGATTTTATGATACTTTTGGATAAGAAATAATATATTGTTTTGTTTCCCGACTATGCACCAGTGCCGAAGGGATTAATGATGCTAATTCCTTACCAGTAGAACAAGTATGGCATTTCCACATGACGCCTGTAATCTAAAATGTAGTCTTCCAAAGGGCCACCCATTTCTGCACAGCATTGAGTCAGGATTTTCAAATTATGTTGGGGCACCAGATCAAGTGAATTGAGATTGGTACAGGGTCAGCAGTTGTACACTACATATTACAGTTGTGTATAATCATGTATTTCATATATATATAAGCGTGATTCGTTTTTTAGATTTTTTTTGATTGGCGTGTCATTGTAATAAGTTTATAAATTGTATGTAAAAGTCACCCCTCTCCGAAAGGTGACTTTGACCACTATTTTTTTGATCCCCCAACAAATCTGTACATCTATATCTCGATGGTTTAAACATGTGCAATAAAATCTTCATAAACAAATGAATTTAGAAAAAAAAAAGTTATTTACTTTAAAAGTGTTAAATTCGTATATGCAGTCGATCGAGGTCGAACGAAATCGAATCGATTTTTATTTATATTACACGCCCATAGTGGCTTTTACTAACATGTGATATAATTATAATAATTTAGCACTAATATAACAAAAGCTAACATTAATATTTATTTATGAGGTATGTTATTATAGCCTTCTTGTAACTACATTCCGTGCATGCACTTTAACTTACGATACTCAACTTCTTTTTACTTTTCAACGAGATTATGTACACGCAAAACACAGTTTGCTTTTAAGGTTGTAAGGTTTATTCCTTCTATTGTTTTTCAAAACAAATGCACTCGAATTTGCACTATATTCTTGCCACTGTTTTAAATTTTAAATACTTTTCCAGCAAGGTGATGGTTAAGGATATGTAGGAACCGGATAAATGACATCCCTAGGAACTAGGAACTAAGCATATTCTCTTTTTAAAACAAAGCAATGGTACTAAATATTTTAGATGTTATTGTTTTTGGTTCGTCCAGGTGTTAAATACCGTGTTGCCGTAAACGTAACATCTTTTGATGTTATTAAATACTAAAACAATAATATGTTTCTTCTGTTGCCTTCTAGTTATCATCAGGGAATCTCAAACCTGCATTGTGTAGCGCCTGCAGTCTAGAAAAGCTTCACCTTTTGTTGTTTTTTCGAGATTTATAAGACATTTTAAAATATATGTTATTTTAGTAAAAAAAAACTTTTTTACGGGTTGAATTATTAAATAAAGAAATATTAAGTTTATTTTTATTTGACACAAAATATTATTATTCCAACAGCCCAGAGCCAGTGGAACTATAGCATACCCAATTTAGGGGTTGTTGTAACTTGTAAAACAAAATATTACTCTTATTTTTATAAGCAATAATTGTTCGCCTGAAACACTCATCCACATTGAAAAAATCTCCTGATAAAAAATACATGACGCCAACGGGACATGTATTATGTATTTTTTATCAGGAGATTTTTTCAATGTGGATGAGTGTTTCAGGCGAACAATTATTGCTTATAAAAATAATTGTTATCCTTTGTGCTATGCATAAATAAAATCTTGTCTTAAAAACATTAATTTATCAAAAAAATAATAAAATATTACTCCATTTTAAAATATAATAAATAAATGGTTTAAAATCGCTACATTGAAAATGACGATAATTGCACGCCATTGAATAACCTGTTATGCGCACGTAATGATATTATGTTGGAGTATTTGTAGGTAATGATACAGTCATTATATGTTCTTGTCTTCATCTGGACTTCTGAGTCAAGGTCTCTATAAAACTCTGACAGACGTTTAAATCAATCTAATGCACATATAGCTATAATAACTTGATCGATGAATGCAAGCATTGATTTTCCATCTTGCATTCAAAATCAATCTAATACACATATAGCTATAATAACTTGATCGACAAGTGCAAGAATTGATTTTCCATATTACATTAAAAATCAATCTAATTAACAGACATCGTCCAAATTACAAAATAATAACACGAATACAGTAAAATGAAAAATACACGAGTAGACAAAGGTACATGAAAGCAAAGACATAAGGCAGTTAATAATATAAGAAAATAAAGTGACAAGTCGAATCAAGTCAAGACTACGCCGTGGGTCAGGACCACGGGACACTTATAATATTCCGTCACTTGTTTAGCGACTGGCAAAAATCATTCAGACTTATCCCAAAAAACGTTAAGGTTTTGACTTGAGTTGACCAGTCTACACATTCTGGACAATGGTGAATAATATCCAAAATTTGTCGAATGATGGTTGAGGAAGAGCAGTTCATTATTTCCGAGTCTGTGCGAGGGGATATTGAAGGGAATGAGTTGCAGTAGAGTAGGTGAATCAATAATACCATTTATAATTTTGAAGAAGCAAATGAGGTCATTTCTTTCCCGACGGACTTCCAAAGGAGAGAGACATATAGCTATAATAACTTGATCGATGAATGGAAGCATTGATTTTCCATCTTGCATTAAAAAAATGATCACATATCGATTCGAAACGCCCATTTGGGTTTCAAAAGCACAAGCACATGCTTTATTCTTTATGAAAATGCCGGTAACTTCATCGGTCATTGTTCCCGAACGACTGCAGATCGCAAACGAACAAACAACGATTCACGTCGATTAAGGCGATGCACCATGTCGTGAACATTTGGAATCGGGCCGCTAACAATAATACTCCTTATGTAAATGGCTGTAAGGCTTAATTTCCCGTTAACAATGGGAAAAGGGGATTAGTACTCGTAAGTATGACATTTTGAATATTAAAGCAGTTTTTATAGACCTGATACTTTATTTTTTTCTGGGCTTATAAAAAGAAAAATCCTGATTATTTCAAAGGCCAATGTGTGTTTTAGTCGTAGTATTTATTTTAAGCATCTTAAATATTTTTGACTGATCAAATTTAATAAAACAAAAACATATGAATTTGCATTACTTCGTAGTACTTCCGCCTCACGAAGTATAATATACTGTATTATAATGGTACGTATACATTTGGAGTTTCGCGCCATTTGCGGTTGATTTGTTTCTTTCCCATAAGTTGAGGTTCAGTTCAGTAGTTCTGCTCGCGTATGTATACGTAGCATTACATTACACATAATCTATCAAATAAACTGATAGCTGAACACATTTCTTTGCTCACTGCTGTAATACTTACTAATTATTATTCTTAAACCGATTAGCGCATACAAATTTAGCCGATTCATCAAGATACAATAAATCGCTGTATTCGTTACGTATATAATATACGATTTCCGTTAAGATTCATTGTTGTCAATTCGACTTTGACCGCGGAAAAAGGCAATAAACGATGCTCGTTAAATATGTATACATGAATGTTTAGTAATACCTGTTTGTTTTATAGTTTTAAAACTATCGTTTACTTTTTTATGCTTACAAAAGCCAAATGATACATTGTTACTCGTACATAATAAAATGATCTACCTATCCATTTTCTTTTTATATAAAGAAGAGTGTCTGCAGCGGGCGCGCGGCGTGGATTAATTTCTTATGCAAATCTACAGTTTTATTACGCTATTTACAAAATTTTGCGCACTTGACCTCAAAACAAAAGGAAGGTCATAGTCTACATAAGATTTCGAAAATTTTTGCGTAAAGCCCTTGCAACGCCGGGGACTTCTATTTAATATTAAATTTCAATATTTGGTTACAGGTAAAATGTTAGTAAACAGAATGATCGTTTATAGAACAAATAGTTAGGATGCAGGCGAATTCTCAAGTTATTGTTTTACAAAATTATCTTTTAATTACTGTCTGTATCTTCTCCTTAGATAAAAAAAAAATAAAAACATGATCGTAACTCTCAAATGATCGTAAATCTCAAATTATCGTAACCCTTAAATGTTCGTAACTCTCAAATGATCTAACTCTCAAATGATTGTAACTGTCATATGTTTATAACTCTCAAATGATCGTAACTCTCAAATGATCGTAACTCTTAAATGATCGTAATTAGCAAACGGTCATAAATCTCAAATTATCGTAACCCTTAAATGTTCATAACTCTCAAACGCTCTTAACTCTCAAATGATTGTAACTCTCAAATGATCGTAACTCTCAAATGATCATAAAACTCAAATAGTCGCAACTCTCAAATTATCGTAACCCTTAAATGTTTGTCAATTTCTAATGATCGTAACTCTCAAATTATCGTAACCCTCAAATGTTCATAACTCTCAAATGATCGTAATTCTCAAATGATCGTAAATCTCAAATGGTCGATTTAAATTTAAAAAAATTATCAGCCACTTTGCTGTTCGGTAACGTTTTTTTAATACAAAATTTAGTATTCATATTTTCACCACATGTCACCACTGTTTTATCCTTTGTCAAAGTTTGAAAACCCACCTGGCAATATTTTATTCGAATTTCGTTGAATAATGTTCGTATGTACCTACATTGGCGCGCTTTTACAATCACGACGAAATGGCACGGTACCATTCGTCTCATTTTTAACTATTATTATTTAGTGTGTACGAAAGGGCGAAGACGCTTTTCGACATACTTGCTAATAATAGCTGTTGAACACGAGAGGCAATGCCAATGACAGTGACAAATTTTTAACTTTTTTGTTTTCAATTGAAAAAAAAAGTTACTGGACAGCAAAGTGCCCATAACATTTTTTACTCCAAATGTACTAAGGAATAGCTGGTTAAAGTTTGTCGGGTACGTGCCGATACACCCTCTATAAGCAGTAGTATTCTACTCGCATATATTTAAAATAACTGATGTGATAATAAGAAAAGAAAAAGATAAAATTATATTTATAACTTTTTCAGATAAACGGTTCAAAGATCACTTCAAAACAGTGGCGGATGGTGGTATCTTCAATTCAATTCATTTTATTTATTAATTAAAAAAAAAAAATTAGTATTATCATAATATTGTAACTACATGGTTTTTACCCAGCATGCTCCCTATTCCCTTTTTTCAACTTTTGAACGTTTTTACTATTCAAAAACCTTGTTCTTTAGCAACAAAAACTTTTGAACAGTGAGCTCTGGAGTCACTTAATTTGTGTAAAGCAGTACTATTAGCAATTTTTTTACTACAAGCATTGTTTCTCAACCTTTTTATTGTCGCGACTCCCCTAAAAGTCTAAATGTAAATTAAAACGCCTTGTGACCCCTTCGCTACATATTTAACAGTTATCAAAGTTTTATATTACTAAAGTGAAAATAATAGGTTGATAATTAAATACACAAATTATTTATTATCATTTGTAAGTAATTTAATAAATTAAACAATGTTTACTTTGTTTGAACTATTTTTTTTTTTTATATACGCCGACTAGCTTCGGAACAACCGTTCCTTCCTCAGGGCAAAATATACTAACTTGAAATTACAAAACTATGGGTGAACATAATATATTATTAAGTGTTGAAGTGGGGGTGGAGGCGTGATTAGGGATTAGTGAAGAATGGGGGGAGGAGATAGAGCGAAAGTAATGTACTTTTTTTTTTTTTTAATAAATTCATAGATACCATGCCCTAATACAATTCTTTGTGTGTTTCAAATATTAATGTATAATGTAATATGCATGTATAAAACCTTTTAAGTGAAAAAAAAACTCAACCGTTGCATTGACTAATTAAAGGTTTCAAATATCCAATCATGTCTGATTATGTCTAAAAGGGATCGAAATTACATATTAATCTCCCAACATGCCCGCCATTGCTTATGCTTGGTATAACTCAAAGTGACCAGCTCAGGCACGGCGGCTCCATCCAAGCCAGAGTCAAGTTAGCCTCACAGAAGGGGGGCGTACTGTATAGGGTTGGCAGAAACTTTAATGGTAGTTTTTGCGATTTGCGCGTTCAACACGCTCTTGTGTCCTGTTCAGGGTGGATCAATGCAAAACGAACTCTAAGCAGAATTCTTGCCTGAACAGACTATGCAATAATTACAATAGCGTATTATCCAAGGTTGATATTTTCATTTGCGAACTCACCAAATACAAGAGGTCCATCAAATAATATTTCTCTGATGGTTTGTAAATAATGTTATGTCTCTATTGTTTATATTTCTATTATGAATTGATGTATATCTACAACCTCTCTCCATGGCTATAAATGTATTGTTTTGTAAATTTTTCGTTGTATATAATCTTTTGTTTTGTATAAATTTTTTAATTCGTATTCCTTTCTTACAAATTTAATTTACTTATTCCATATTATGCTGTCTCAGTAGAGGTAAAGTCACAAGGAGGAAATCCATAATTCGTTTTATTTTGGCTATATAATACTTATGTACAAACTCAGACTTGTTGTCGATGACAACGCGTTCTATCAACTTTTGGTGGCAATCACACACACACACACACACACACACACGTGGACAGATATGCATTTCTCTGAAATCAGATGACATTACAGCAGACACGAAATAAATGTCGGTCCTACGTGATCGGCATTTGGCTAGGTTGGTAGCGTTTTCGACTCCAGTTTCTGGGTAGGAAGATTCAATTCTCAGTCAAACCAATTTTTTATGGTTTAAGTTGACTGCCTCCGCGGTCGTGGGGTAAGGCTCTCAACTAGCAAGCTGGAGGTCGCGGGTTCAAAAATTCCGCGTGCGCATGTAAATTTTATTTGACTAATTTGTTTTATTTCACAAATTATTCATTTACAATAATATTTATTTATTTATTTATTTTTGGGAAATCGACAGTTTACATTTAATCAGTTTGTACATGTGTTATTTAGTAAAAATAAAACCAATTATGGATATCCTCCTTGTGACTTTAACTGAGACAGCATAATTTAAATTTGTGAGAAAGGAAATATGAATTAAAAAACTTAAAAAATTACTTGCAAATATATAGTATATTTGCGGCATGTTCCAGAGTTGAAGATAATCTCAGTAGGCATTTTACCCCTGGCATTCCAAAATTTAATGTATAGAGGACTAAAAATGTAGTTATGTCTGAAAGTAAGAAAAGTTAAAATAAAACTTTCAATGCCATGATTCTCACTTTGACTCTCAACACCTTTCAGATCGTCCAACGCTCCCGGGATGCCTTCAACCGCGGAGTGATGCGGCCGCTAGAGTTCCGCGAGAAGCAACTGAAGCAGCTGATGCGGCTGTACATGGAGAACTCGGAGCGGATCATCGAGGCGCTGAACAAGGACCTGGGCCGCTGCCGCATGGAGGCCAGCGTGCTGGAGGTGGAGTACATCAAGAATGACCTGGAGTACCTGCTGGAGAACTTGCGCACCTGGGCCAAACCCGAGAGGGTACGTCTTTTTAAATTATTCGAATGTAGGTTCCCAGCCTAAATCCAACCAGATTGAAGGTCAACATTATTTTGCGTACGTGCGAGACTAGCATTACTTCGTAGTGTATTACCCTAAAAGCAATTGGGGGCTCTTCAATAAAAATGATGCCTTTTACGAGAATGTAGCCTGTTTTAAAGGTTGATATTTAATTTACTGAAACCATTCATTTAAAATCCAAAATAGACTTAAACATACCGGAACATTTTACCTCCCTAGTGCTGCAAATACTTAATTTCTTCAGTCTTGTTTGCACTTGTCTATTATGCAGTGTTTTAGCTATCAGAAGGAATAATTAGAATGTCCTTCCAGCCGGAGAAGGGCATGATGAACGCCATGGACGACGTGGTGATCTACAAGGAGGCGTTCGGGGAGGTGCTGGTCATCGGGCCCTGGAACTACCCAGTGCAGCTGTGCTTCATCCCCTTGGCGGGAGCCCTGGCTGCCGGCAACACGGTCATCCTCAAGCCTTCGGAGCTGGCGCAGCACTGCACCGACCTCATCGCCGAGCTTGTGCCCAAATACCTGGATAATGTAAGAACAAAAATGTATTATATTTACCACGGAATGTATACTAACCTGAAGAAGAAATTCCATTAATAAGCGTAGCCGTAAAGTAGTAAAGAGAAATGGTAAAGCAATCAACGCAGAGTGTATTTACAGTTGATTAATTGGGACACACCGGGCCCAAACATTTTGTCCCAAATAAGTAGCTGTCCCAAATAAGTAGCTGTCCCAAATAAGCGAAGTTTAAGGTAGATAAAGAAAAAATTGTTTTTTGAGTTTTATTTTATACGTTTTCATAGTGGTTTAAAACAAAAAACTTTTTCATTTTGTGAATAACTTGAACTTATGTTAACGAATGTCGGTGGGCGGCTAACAGCCGGTATGGGTGAAGTCTACTGAATTACTCCATTTTGCATGGACTTCAGATGGGAATTTGTCCCAATTAAACGGAGTGGTGTCCCAGGTAACTGAAGTAAATTAGTATTAGTTTCTTTATTTGGTTTCTATTCCTCGGGTTCTGGCCCAAATAACCGGCTTTCCGAATAAACCGGTGTGGCAATTAAGCTGCAACGACTATATTAACTCATCGTTACAGACTGGTTTACAAGAACTACGGTACCTTGAAATGGGCCAAAACAATTTTCAACTTTGAAACTTAATAACCTTTTTATAAAACATTTTTAAGATTTGTACAGGCTGTGTGTTTTCTTAATTTATGTTGTTGAAATGTTGTTATGATCAATATAGTATTACAATCAGTCTACTTAAAATTTCAGGACGTGGTACAAGTTGTGCTGGGCGGTGTGGAGGAGACCAGTGAGCTGCTGAAGCAGGAGTTTGACTACATCTTCTTCACCGGCTCCACGGAGGTGGGGCGGATCGTGCATGCGGCTGCCAATAAGCACCTCACTCCAGTCACCCTGGAGTTGGGAGGAAAGAGGTACCTAAGTCGTATTACAATACCCCCAATGCACTAAATAGATAATAAACACTACAAATGCCTTCCTTGTAGATTTAAATGGAAAGCAATGTCGCCACCAGTGAGTGATGTAACTATTGAAGACATGAAGTAAAAAAACTGCTTCCACTTTTTTTTACCTCTGGTTCAGAAACTACTGAATCCGGTCCACACAAATCGCTTACCGAGTGAGTGAGAATTGTAGAACACATTTCAAAGAAATATTAATAAGTATGCAATTTCCAGTTTAAAACTTCACTGAAAATTTCACATTTTATGTTATTAGTTATTATCTTTTATCTTCAAAGAAAATTAACATTTTAATATTATACTTAAACCAAATATGATTTAAGACTTTCACGGCCAAAAGTATTTTTGTTATTTGTTTTTGGGGTGTTATGCCGTGTTGCGTTAACTAGGGTTTGGGGTGTTATGCCGTGTTAGCGCAACACGGCATAACACCCCAAAAACAAATAACAAAAATATACTTAAACTATTTAATGTTACAATCTATTATAATACCCACGGACAGGCTTTGCCTTTGTGGGATTTTTTGCTGCGTACTACAATGTATTTTTATTTGTAATATTATTCCAATGATGTATACAAAACTTTCAATAAAAAAAATAAAAAAATTAAAAATTGCACTTCTAATTGTACAATATGTAGCTCTATGGTCGCCGCCGATTTAATACTTTTGTTTCTAGCCCATTTAGCATGCGCTCTGTCTCGCTTACACTTGCCTGACATTGTATATCACAATCCCATTTGAATTTCATAATGATGATGAAACATAGTTTGGTATTGGAAATTTAAGGCCCAATTGGCCGGACTTTTGGATTTGCAAAAGTTCAACGACCCCGTTTGGGGTGGTGACCCTGGGTCGGGAACCCATGAGATAACCAATAAGATTAATTCTTTGTTCAGTCAAACTCATTTAAGAAGTTATCATGCTTAAGAAGTTTTGTTTATCGGTCCCTTGAAATTTCCAAACAAAAATCAGCAAAAAACACGATTTTTTCCCACTTAGAAGTTTTATAGCTAAAATTGTTTCCCACTTAAGAACTTTTAGAAATCTGGCGGTAAAACCCAACACAATCAAAATATAGTGCTGCAAAATATCTAAAATGAACCCTTTTTCCTAAAGTGAAAGAAGTGGATTCACAAATTA
The DNA here is from genome assembly GCF_061612785.1 of Hesperophylax consimilis. Classification (NCBI taxonomy): domain Eukaryota; kingdom Metazoa; phylum Arthropoda; class Insecta; order Trichoptera; family Limnephilidae; genus Hesperophylax; species Hesperophylax consimilis. The sequence continues at coordinate 34,879,513 of NC_142848.1, forward strand.
TGCACAATCCTAGTACCTGAGATCATAACCAGGCCCTTTGTCAGCCGTAACCCCCTAACTACAATAAGAATTCGACTATGAAATCATAGGACCAATATGCAAGCGTCTTTAACAGTGGCGGCTCGTGACTTTTGAGTGTGATAGGGTGCTAAGTTTGACAAATTCGACACTATTAGTGTTGTTGTATCTGATTTTTTTTTTTTTTTTAAATTCTGTTTTTTGTATGAAGATTTTCAGGGAATCTGTGCGGCGCACAGTCAAACTGAAATTTCGTGAAAATATTCATAAAAAAACATTTACGGATTAATTTAATGCCATTTTTTGTAATATTTGCACCCAAAAGTTACGAGCTGCCACTGGTCTTTAAGGTTGTCTTTAATATAACTTTTCATGTATTTTTCAGCCTTGACAACGAGGGCTAGTTCTACATTTGCATACATTTAAAGGAGGCAGCCTTTTGTCATCAAACATAGAAATGTTTCATAATATTATTGTGTTTAAAATGATTTTTAAAACCATCGTATTGGTAAAAGATGAAAAACTTTTAGATTGCCTAAACTCACTAGAATTCCAGCATCGAACCGCTTGTATGCTGTAACTTTCTATGATTTAAGCCATTCATTTACACGCAAAATCATAGATATTTGATAGGTCTGGTCGGTAGGAAGTTTTCAAACAAACACACCATGCTGAGATTGTCAGTTCATTTCGTAACTAACTAACCATCACGCCGTTTCCCCGCAGGGGTAGGCAGAGAGGACGGACCGCCAAACAACTCGGTCTTGGCACACACTCCTTGCCTCATTCACATTCGTACATCGTCTCATACATACTCTTCTATTGTTCTGACTCTTGACATGGCCCGACTCAAGTATCTGATTCACTTGGTCGTGCCATGTCTTCCTCGGGCGTCCCCGACTTCTGCTACCATTCACATTTGCATCGTATATTCTCCTTACACTCCTTTCTTCGCTCATTCGCTCTACATGCCCAAACCATCTAAGCGTCCCTTTCTTGATCTTACTCATTACGCTTACATCAGCCTTGCACTCTTTGCGGATATCCACATTCCTCACACGATCATACATGGTTTTACCACACATACGCCTCAGGGATCTCATTTCAACAGCATTCAATCTACTTTCATCCTTTCTTTGCCAGTTCCATGCCTCACTTCCATACATCATACTTCGTTCATCCTAGACACGAGAGACTGCAGATCATCCATACTATTGGCAATCAGCACCGCATCATCAGCATACAACAGGCAACATACTTTAAGATTACTCAAATTCGCGCCCAATCCCACCTCTTTCAATTCTTGCATACAATTATCCATGTATAGATTGAATAACCACCGTGACATTACGCAGCCTTGTTTAACACCTTTCGTGATATCAAACCACCCCGTAAAACCACCGTTTACCCTAACACATGCAAGGCTTCCCTCATATAGAGACGCAATTGCCTGAGTCAGATTCGCATTCACTCCATACTTGGACAACACCTTCCATAGCTTTTTCCTGTCGACTCGGTTGTATGCTTTTTGTAGATCTACAAAGGCACAGAAAAGTTTCTGGTTTTTTGCCAGAAACTTCTCGGTGAGCATACGCAATGAGAAGATCTGGTCCATGCACCCCCTTCCACTCAAAAAACACCTTGCAAATCCCATATTTTATCCTTTGTTTCCTTTCTTACCCTTTCAATCATTTTGTACATAGTTGTTATTACAACTTTTGCTTATAAGGGATTATACTGCAGTTAAAAATATGATATTCAGCCTGTATTAATCCTGGGGGATGCACAGTACCAAACCATTTTATGCCTAACAATAAGCTCTTCGGTCTCCGACCCGTGATCGTCACTCCAGCCAGCAGCAAGCGTGCAAGAAAGTTAGGTCTGTTAAAGAATGGTAACGGTTTGGCCGGGCAGGACTTTGTGGGACTTTTTTGTGCAGGATTGCAGCATGCAGAATGCTCGTTCTATATATGAGTAAAACCTGCTAATCATCGATTATTCCGATGATCAAATGTAAGCAAGAATGCGAAATTAGAATGGAAATGCGACCATCTTTATGTTTTCTTTTGCATTTTTAGAAAGATATGATAATCAATGTAATATGAGAAATCTCCAATCGAATACAAGATTACCCATTTGATAGCAGGGGAAGATTAATGGAAGATATATAGTAGTGAAAGACACCTCATGGCTGGGAAACTCATTTGACTAATTCAAGTGCAGTTCGGTAATGGGATACAGTCTGCAGAGGGAAAGAAATTGCCTTGTTGATAGCCATCCTCCGAAGAAGGACTTATAGGAAGGAAAACTTAAGGAAAATATGACATTTTTAGCTGTGACAGCGGTTGCTTTTAGTTTCATCGCATTATTACCTTTTTGTCTAGAGGTATATTTTTCAGTAAACAAATTTACCTTTTATGACTGCTATTTTTAGACTTGTTGCATATCAATAAGCTATTTATTGACTGCGCAGTCTTCACAAATTATTAACAATGCCTTGAGGTATAATATGTATTTGTAAACAAGATTTTCATTATTTTCAATTTCTTAGAATTCTGTTGTTGACCTTTTAATAATTTATTTGCTTAAATGTATTTTTTTTGCTTAGCTTTTATTAAATATTAAGATGTGTGTAAATATTTTAGTTGAACCTTTAGGACGTCAAGCTCCCGTCACCTAATTAATACCTCTGTAGTGTGCCGAGGGTAAAAATCCCACAAACAGAATATATAAATGGTCAGATTACCAATCGGATATGGCGACGCCCAACAGATGCAAATTTTTCATATCGATAGGTACTTTTGGTGCTTTAGAAGTTAAATTTCAAAACATTTATTTAAAACAAGGCCACTGGCTGATCTTGTCTTGCAGTCACCAAAAAATATAATTCGCCCAATGTAATGATTTATCATATTGATAGGTACTTTTGGCGCTTTAGAAGATAAATTTCAAAACATTTATTTAAAACAAGGCCACTGGCTGATCTTGTCTTGCAGTCACCAAAAAATATAATTCGCGGAATGTAATGATTTTTTTTCATTTCAAAAAAAGAATTACAAATATAATTTATCCAAAATATGTCACTTCCGCAATAACAATTCTTTTTTCAAACTTTCTTCAGGCAGTTAGTTACCATAATTTATTTATATTCTACGGCCATAGGGGCTTTTGCAAAAATTTGATATACATAATAATTTATTGAAACAGTAATCATGAAGTAAAATTTGCTATTTAAGTTACATGGAGCCCATGCAGAAAAATAGTGTTGCGCCAACAATAATTATTATTGAGGTGTGTTATTGTAGCCTTCTTGTAACTATATTCCGTGCAGTTGAATACATGTGCTGTTTCTGTAAAAGTATTGCAAATTGAATATTGAAAGAATGCAAATAAAAGAGTCCAAATAAACATGACTTCCATCTTGAAATAGAAACAGAACGTAAAACAAATTTGCAGGCAGATGAAATGCAAAACGGTCAATGCGCTCAATTATGAATATTTATAATAATACAATATAATGTCTCTTTTGTAGCCCCGTATACATCGACAGTTCAGCAGACATGGACGTGACCGTGAAGCGGGTGCTGTGGGGCAAGCTGATCAATGCTGGACAGACTTGCATTGCCCCCGACTACGTGCTCTGTACCAAGGAGGTGCAGGAAGAGTTCCTCAAGCGGGCCACTGACGTGCTCAACTCCTGGTACACCGAGAACCCACAGAATTCACCCGATTTCTGCAGGATCATCAACGGAACTCATTTCAAGTGAGGATTTTGAATGAATGTTAATTATTCTATAACTCTTGAAAGTCCACTCCTTTTGTCCCCTTTAGTCCACTCCTATTGTCCCTATTTAGTCCTCTCCTGTTGTCCCTCTTCAGTCCACTCCTGTTGTCCCTCTTTAATCCACTCCTGTAGACCCTCTTTAGTCCACTCCTGTAGTCCCTCTTTAGTCCACTCCTGTTGTCCCTCTTTAGTCCATTCCTGTTGTCCTTCTTTAGTCCACTCCTGTAGTCACTCTTTAGTCCACTCCTGTAGTCCCTCTTTAGTCCACTCCTGTTGTCCCTCTTTAGTCCATTCCTGTTGTCCTTCTTTAGTCCACTCCTGTAGTCCCTCTTTAGTCCACTCCTGTTGTCCCTCTTTAGTCCATTCCTGTTGTCCCTCTTTAGTCCACTCCTGTAGTCCCTCTTTAGTCCACTCCTGTTGTCCCTCTTTAGTCTACTCCTGTAGTCCTTCTTTAGTCCACTCCTGTGGAAAACAACAAATAAATTAAGAACAAAGGGCCAGTTGCTTCACAGAATTTGAACAATTCATCAAATTTCAAAGTTAATTTTCAAGTCTCTTCAAGTTCTGTTATTATTTCACTATGGACCAATTGTTTCACAAAACTGGCAACCGGAAAAAACTGGCCCTTAGTCATTTGTTTGTTGGCGATCTCGTGAACAATGACAAGTTACCGACATTATCGATAAAACCTTTATATATCGACCGTGCTAGATATCCTGATCAGTTGTCCAGAGCCAGTGGAACTATGGCATCCCACTAGCTCCTGGATGGTATATTTAGAGGCTAAAGGGAGTTGGGAGGGGACGAAGATAGGTCATTAAACATATTTAAAGCCATTAAAAGCAATATTTCGATTCCAAATGGTGATTGAGTATCTGCCACTTTTTACCAGTTCCTGTTGCCAAAGATGTTGTGTTTCCAAAATGTTCCACCACCTAAGTTTAGTTCTCCCAAAACTCCTTCGTCCATCAGACTTATTACGCGTAACCTCATTGGTGATCAGTTATCTTCCATACTTACTATATTTCCTGCCTCCCGGAGCCCTTGCAGTTTATAAATCTTCTTATTGACCGCGCTTTCAACAGTTGCCATGGCTCGATGCTCATGGTTGTATTTTGACCTCCAAACACCATTTTCTGATTATAATTTTCCCCTCATTTTGCTGTTGTTTGATTGACTAAGATCTTTCTGGAGAGCAAACTGTAGTAGAGAATTTTATAGTTGATCAAGATTTTTCATCTGTTAATGTTTTTTCATAAATAAAGTGGTGAAATTTATGCACTTGTGTGATTTATATGTTGTCTTATTTAATTCCAGTCGCATCATTTCTCTGATCGACAAGAGCAAAGTGGCTTATGGCGGCAACTCGGATGCAAAAGAGAAGTACATCCAGCCGACCATCCTGGCGGACGTGCAGCCAACAGACGCCATCATGTCCCAGGAGATTTTCGGGCCCGTTCTGCCCATAGTCACAGTAGAGAATGCGTACGAGGCCATTAAATTCATCAATAGCAGGTAAAAAATATGCATTATTCAGTTAGTTTTTTTTAATTAAATGTATTGTTTATTCAAATGAGATGAGGACTTGACTTTGGTGTTCAGTATGGTGACTTTTGAATACGTAATCTTATTGTGCTTTGTTTTTTACAGGGACAAGCCGCTGGTATTCTACATATTCTCTCTTCTGAAGAAGGATGTGGACCTCATGATCAGCAACACCAGCTCCGGGGCACTGTGCATCAATGACACTATGATGCACATGGCAGGTTCGGATTAGCACTTTTTTTGTATAAAGCAGGGACAGTTTAACATAGTTTCCATGAGTACTCAGGTCATGGGCCCATGGAGCTATCTCCCATTTCACCTCATTACTTTGACAGTTCACCAGGGCTATCATTGGATATTTGGCGACTGTGTCTTCTGTTTCCACAATGTGTCTTCCCAGGTATCTGAGCTTTGTTCCCAACCTTTTTAAGGCGATGCACTACGTCGTGTAATATTTTAAATCGAGCCGCTATCAATAACAGCCCGTACGTAGATGGCGATAAGGTTTAAATTCACGCTTAACACCATCCGCCTGTTTTGATTTACGCAAGTAAAAAACATGGCCAAAAAGTGCCTTTTATTTTATTTTGTGGATATTCAGGGATAAATATTTAATTTTTTTCCGATCATTTTATAAATAACTTAATTTGCCACATTATACAATAAAATCACAGCCGAAAATGGGTTCGTAAGTAGGAGATTTTGATCTTTAAAGCAGTTTTCATAGGCCTTATATATTATTTTTTTCTGGGTTTATAAAAAGACTTATCTAAAAAATACTCGATTATTTCAAAGCCCAAGATGTATTCTACTCGCAGTATTTAATTAAAGCATCTGAAACATTTCTAGGCGACCAAATTTTCAAACCAAAAACACATGATTTTGCATTATTACATAGTGCATCGCCTTAAGGTTTATGTTTTAATTCAAAAAGATTGTTACATTTTAATTTTATTTACTGTTATGAGCGCTATAGACTACACAATTTGTTTTTTTTAACATTACTTCTACACAGGAGGCCCTGAGGAAAAAATTCCTCATTACCTATGTCATCTTTGGGAAGCTGTGTGGAGGGTCTTTTTAGGGTAAGGAAAGAGAGGAAGTTCTGAGAAGAAAAATGTATATCTGGAGGTCAATGTGTCTCACTGCGGTCTAAGGCGGTGGGTCGAGAAAGTCCAGAGGGAGAGGTCAAAAGGTCTCCCCCAACCATTCTGCCCGCCACGCAGCAGATGGTCAAACTCCTCCGCCGCCAAGACCCTAGACAAACCTCACCTCATGTACCCGGTCACCAACGTAGGCAAACGTAGCGAGAACCACTTGGGGTGACCTATGGCATAGGTGTTGGTTATCCAATAAATGGTTCCCAGTACCCGCCTCCCAAATTAAAAAGCAGTTGTATCAATCTGGTTAAGTTGAACATGAAGTTGTCCGTGTGGGGATGCTTTGTATGCGATAGGGGAGCATGGCTATCAAGCTGAACGATTGTACCGCCAGAGCATCCAACCATCAACCAAACATGATAATCTGTAGCGTGGTTGAGCGCTTGAATCAATTTTACTCACTCTGCCTAGGGGGCCTTTGTGCGTAGTTGTTTGTCAGCGTTCATTTAACCAATAAAAGTAAATAAAATGACAGGCTTCACTTTTTTAACTTGCTTATGGGATACTAAAATGAAGATGTACTGTGATATAGATGCCAGGAACCAAACTCTTGTATTCCTTTTGGAGCAGTTCAAGTGTATTGAAAATAGTGCAATGAATCAAAACATAAAAGCAATTTTTTTTCTTTAAAATTAAGGCATAGTTTTGTCCACCTTTTTCTTTTCATGTTAATTGTCATGTTTTTATGTTAATCTATGGCGCAGATCTGGGTGAAATTTTGGAATTGTGATGAGAATCATAGCCTCAAGCGAAATCACTTTTTTGAATGTTGCATTTGAAGAAAAATCATAACATTAATGGGCACTATTGCAAGACTTGAGTTCTTTTTTTTTTTTTTTTTATAGTGAATACCTCACAAGAGTCCCAACTGCTCCCGTCTGGAGCCAGTGAGACTATGGCATCCCCAATTGGGGGATGTTGTGAGGCTGAAGGTAAGTGGGGAAGGGAAAGAGGAAGGTGGGGAAGTACCTGGCTATTTAGATCTAGTCACTAAACACGGCTAAAGCCATTTGGAGCAACGTTTCAATTCTGAATGGTGGTCTTACACCAGGGCGATACTGGTAGTATCTTCCACTCTGGAACGTGCCGCAAATATACTATATATTATTTTAATTAATTAATTGTGAAAATAACACAAATTAATCAAATAAAATTTATTTGCGCACGCCAGGTTCGAACCCGCGACCTTCGGAATGGCAGTCCAATGCGTTACCACTGGACTATGCCGGCCGTCAACACGTCAGTTCAGACTTTAAAAACAATTTTTTCTGGCTCTATGGTACCAAACGGGCTAAAATTTTGGAATCGCGATCAGAATCATGATCCAAACCGAAATCAGTTCTAAAATCTGCATAAAGTTGCATTTCTGGAAATATCATCTTTTTTATGGGCGCTAATTTGAAACTTGGGTTAGAACTTTAAAAACCTTTTTTTTCTGGCTCTATGGCTCCGATCTGGGTGAAATTTTGGAATCGTGATGAGAATCACAGTCTCAAGTCACAGTGAATTTCTAGAAAAATCATCTTTTTTATGGGCGCTAATTGACTTGGGTTCGGACTTTAAAAACCATTTTTCTAGCTCTATGGTACCAAACGGGCTGAAATTTTGGAATCGCGATCAGAATTATGGTTTAAACCGCAATCTGTCTTAAAATCTAAATAATGTTGCATTTCTAGAAAAATCATCTTTTTTATGGGCGCATTTGAGACTTAGGTTCGAACTTTAAAAGCAACTTTTTCAGGCTCTATGGCGCCGATCTGGGTGAAATTTTGTGAAATCAGTTGCCAATAACGATGCCAATAGAGCAATTGCAAATTTTTTTTTTATAAAGTAGGAAGCATGCTGCGTGTGTTCCCCAGAGGACCAACCATCGCATGGTCTGTACGCAATGCCCAATGGTCGACACACAACGGTAGACAAACAATGGTTGAACCATCCAAATAGAGTGGTCCGTGCGTAGGTTTAACTTTTTAATTATTCTATCCTAACTTTCTAATACAGAGTAATTTAAGTTATGTATTTTGTTTGTGTTCCAGTGATGACTCTGCCATTCGGAGGAGTTGGGGCTAGTGGCATGGGATCGTACCACGGCAAGGCCACATTTGACACCTTCTGCCACAAGAAGAGCTGTCTCGCCAGGAACTTCAACCACATCCTGGAACAACTGGCATCGTACGTACATATACATTCAATACATCTTCCAATAATATATTTGGTGAGCTTTACGGGAAAAGGACCTATTTTTTAAATTCAAGATTCTATAGGAGTAAATCTAGTTTAAATTTCAATCTGTAATAAAGTGACCTAAATAAGCCTTGATCTATTATCTCCAGTTATGCCTATTATTGACGACCTACTGATCTTGATAATTCTCATTTATTTTTTAATCTATCCCTCACTATTACTTGTTGTTGACTTATCCATTCACTAACCTCAATAAATAAAAGTTTCATTTAGAAGGATCAATATTTGAGTCATTGAATTGCATACCCCGTTACGAAAGCTTTTGAGATAACCGTGACAAACTGTTTGGATCACACTGAATGTAAAGAAATAATATAAAAAACTTTCGCTAAATATAGAAATACAATTTATTTTCATTTTAAATGTTGTATATTATGTAATAATAGTAGAGCAAATATCTAGGGCAACTTAGGCAATTATTTTATTTCATGGTTCTAGAGGCAACTTGGGAAATTATTTTATTTCAAGGTTTTAGAGGCAATTATTTTATTTAATGTTTTTAATTAATTTAATTAATTTATTTCATTTAATTAATTTATTTCATTTCATTTCATTTAAACGCCCATAGGGCTTTTACATATAATAATGTACATCTTTATTTTTTTAGTTATACATTTTATATAAAAAAAAATACATATAGATTACATATAAAAATTTCAGATTTAGCAAAATATAGGTTACATAAAATATAAGAGTTTAAAAAATTAGGTATGATAGAGTGCAAATAAGTGCGACAAAAAATATAAAATTTGCCAAAATCCTCCAAATCAACGATAATGTTAATAAGAAGGTATAAAATTAGTTGATAACAATAGTTTACAAAGTATGTAAAAATAGTTCGCACATACTCCGTTTAAAGTTGGCCAAGTTCAAATTATTGTCAAATACATTTATATTATTTAAGTATTTGTTACCAAGACTGTGTAAACGTTGTATTGGAGAGTGAAAACTATAGTTGGAATGAGATGTATGTATGTAAAATGTTGATATTTGCCTAGTTGTTCGTGTAGGTATGTGTAGATTTATTAAATGCAGGAGTTCACAACAATCGAATTTAGAGTTCAATAATTTTAATAAAAAGGTTAGGTCGTTTATTTTTCTTCTGTTTTCTAATGTCGGAATATTTAAATGATTCAATAATGACTGGTAATTTATGTGTTCTAAAGGGATGTTAAGTTTAAAATTGACGAAGCGTAGAAATTTTCTTTGAATTCTTTCAACATTATGAATATGTACATTGTAGAAGGGTGACCAAACTATGGAGTTATGTTCTATCAGGCTTCTAACAAGGGATATGTACAATAGTTTTATGATTTGTAAAGATTTAAAGTTTTTAATTGTTCTTAATATAAAACCTAATGTTTTCATACCCTTATTCACAGTTTGTTGAATGTGGGCCGTAAAGTCTAGTTTCTCATCCATTATTATGCCAAGATCTCGCATTTCCTTTACTCTTTCTAAATTTGTTTTATTTATTGAATAGCCAAAAAATTGTGATGTTTTTTTTCTGGAAAAGGTCAAAATTTTGCATTTTTCTACATTTAAATATAAATTGTTTTGTGAACACCACTTATTTAGCATGTCTATATTAGATTGAAGAACTTTACAGTCGTTTAATGAGGTTATTTCTTTATATAATTTAATATCGTCGGCGAATAGCAGTACATTGACATTTTCAAAGCAGTTGACTATGTCATTTATAAAAACAATAAATAAAATTGGGCCAAGATGACTACCTTGCGGTACGCCACTAGTGGCCAAAAATGGTTTAGATAAAAAAGATTTTATTTTAACAAGTAAAGTTCTACCAGATATGTAGCTACTTAACCAGCTTAACATATTTGCTCTGATTCCTATAGCATGAAGTTTTTGGATCAGTACTTTGTGAGACACTTTATCAAAGGCTTTCGAAAAATCAGTATATATGTATACAGTCAACTTGTTTATTTTTAGAAAAAGACTCCAATATATAGTTTTGAAACAGTAGTAAATTTGTTGTAGTTGATCTACCTCTAATGAAGCCATGTTGTTTGTCATTTATTAATTTTGTTAGTGTAGGATATATTTCTTCCAAAACTAAAGATTCAAAGATTTTGGGTAATACAGATTGTATGCATATTGGTCGATAGTTTGAAATGTCAGTCTCGTCACCTTTTTTAAATATTGGAATAATATAGCTGGATTTCCAGTAGACGGGAAAATATCCAGAGGATAGTAGGTGGTTAAATAAAATGGTTAGTGGTTTAGACAATACGGAGGAGCACTGTTTTAGGAAAATTGGCGGGATGGTGTCCGGGCCTGCAGACTTGTTTATGTCTAAGGAATTTAATTTTTTTTTGCAAGATTCTTCGGTGATGTAGCAGTCTGTTAAATGTGTGGTTTTTTTGAATGTGTATGAAGGAATATTTTCTTCTAGTGTTTCATCATCATAAACATTTTTAAAGAAGTCAGAAAAAAGATTTACAATGTCTTGCGTATTGTTGGCGTATTTGTCGTCCATGTGCATTTCTGGAGGATAGTCTGTGCTGTCGTTGTTTATTTTTTTAATAAATTTCCAGAGATTGTTCGAGTTTAAGGCTGTGTTCTCGATAGAATTTATATATGTTTTATAACAGATTTTAGAGAGATCTTTGCATTTTTTCCTACTTTCACTGAAATTTGTATAGTCGATTTTCTTCAGAGTTTTTTTGAATTTTTTATGAAGTATTTTTTTTTGTTGTAGTGAGGCTATTAGTTCTGATGAGAAGTAAGTTGGATATGTATGTTTTTTAGGAGTAAATAGTGGTACATATGATTTGATAGTGGTGGAGAATATTGAATATAGATTTTCTAAGGAATCGTCAGTATTAACATCAGACAAAAAAGACCAGTCAACATGCGAAAGATGAGAATTTATAGATTCAAAATCTGCTTTTTTGTAGTTGAGAGTTTTTTCAACGGGTTTCGGCTCGACGCCACATATATTTAACTTAATATAAAGAGGGGGGTGATGGTTATCAACAGGTAACAGAGGATCATTACATTTCTCAATGAACAATTTAGGATAATTTGATATTGCTAGATCTAGTAAGCGATCATTTATGTTGTATATAAAGTTATGTTGTAAAAGATTTAAAAAATTTGTCATATCTAAAATCTCACGTGCACGATCATTTTGACTTTCATTAACAATGAAACCACTATCACTTGTTTTCCATTTTAGGTTAGGGAGGTTGTAATCCCCGAGAATAATAATTTTAGAGTTAGGATATTTGTAGAGTAGATTTTCAACGTCTTCGCTGTGGCTTCGATAGTTTCCGGCATCAGATAGTGGCGGTGTGTATAAAGTTGCAATTATTATCTTTTCTACAGTGGTATCAATTTGTACAAATAGTTGTTCGAGTGTATTATTTTTTGTTTTGAGTTTTCTTGACATCAATTTCTTCTTTATTGCAATTAGTACTCCGCCTCCCCTTGTTTTGGAACTGGATTTAGAGTTTCTATCGCAGCGAAAAATTTTGTAGTTGTTGAGTCCGAGTTCTGTTGATTTTATTTCCGAGTCGAGCCAAGTTTCTGTCAGCACATATACGTCGTAATGGTTTAGCGATATTGTAGAACGTAGTTCATTTAATTTGGTGCGTAGTCCCCGCGCGTTCTGGTAGTATATCTTGAGTTTGCATCGTTTTTTGGCGGTGTTTGCACTATTTTAGGGTTTCCGTTTACATATTTTATAGTAATATCATTTTCGCCATTTGTCTTTCGTTTTTCCAGTTCTTCTCTTAGATTTTTTAGATGTTTTTGTTGAAAAATTGTAGCATCGGGGTATATCCTTGTGTTGTTTTTTAAAAGATGACGTTTACTTAGTAATGTTCTGGATGTTGTGGAGTTATTGAATTCTATTTTAAGGGACCTTGGTTTTTCAACACTTGGTTTTCTAATGCGGTAAACACGTAGCATATCACGGTTTGCGGTATCATCGAGAGCAGAGATTAAAACCGTTACCTTGTTTTTGTCATCTATTAATTTGTTGGCCGCAGTCGTTTCAGTGCTTTCGGGTATATTACAAAGAATGATGTTTTTAGCTCTTTCGCTACGCTCATTAATTTCAGAAATTACCTCGCAAATGTCGAGGTTGTTTTGTGGGGCTGGGATATTTATTCCGATTTCCTTATAAGCCCGTAATTCACCCTCTAGACTAGCAGTTTTATTAGACACCGTTTGCGCCAATCTACCAATAGCTATTAAGAAATGACTTGTAATTGGGGTTAGTTTTGTTATTTGGTCTTTCGTGAACTTATTTGCTGGATCCGTTAAACAGGTATTAAATGCAGCCACAGCATTTTCTACATTTGTTATAAATGATTCGACATCCATTATGGTAAAAATTGGATTGCAAGTAGAAAAAAGGTTATTATTTTTATTTAATTATTTAACTGCAATGGTTTCACTCCCCTGAAAAGTTGGTTTACTCCGAGTACCTATGTAATATGTCTATGAGTACTTATGTAGTTACAATACACTGCGAGACAGTAAGTTTGACAAGGCAGGTAGCAATAATAATCTTCCAGATATTTGCACTGAGTCACTTTTAATTATTATTTTGTTTTCACTTTTGACACTTTAAAATCACTCTTTTTAAAGATGTAAGACCAGTTACACTTTTGGGCAATTGAAGCCACGTTTTAATATACTTTTCGCTGCTTTTGAGTATATAAATTCACTGGTTTTCTATTAATTTGTATAGAGCGAATATTTGATGTGCTCACCGTGTGTTGTTGTTGTGATTTTTTAGAGGCAACTTAGGCAATTATTTAATTTCATGGTTTTATAGGTAACATCGGCAATTATTTTATTTCATTATTTTAGAGGCAACTTGGACAATTATTTTATTTAATGTTTTTAGAGGCAACTTAGGCAATTATTTAATTTCATGGTTTTATAGGTAACATCGGCAATTATTTTATTTCATTATTTTAGGGGCAACTTTGGCAATTATTTTATTTCTTGGAATCGAATTCTTTAGTGGCCTGTATTTTATAATTTAAAACATAAATAAATAAAATATTAATATTTTCTGTACCTTTAGATTAATAAACAAAAAAATAAAATTTTGTTGTTATTTTGGCCTTAAATCCAAAATTAACTCCCAAGCTAATTTTTTCCTTTTTTTGGTAATAATTAATTTATGGTCTTGTAGAAATCATTTTGTCTCCCTTACTGTCATGGTGAGAAATATGATCTAAACGATGTTAGAAAAAGAAAACACCATGCTTTTTCTTCAAATTTAGAATTTCAGAAAAAATTATGGAACTTATTTTTTTATTAATTATTTTTGTATGAGGCAACAACAAAAGTAAGATGAAAATATGTTTATAATAAGAATATTTGTCTTATGATTTTTTTTTTTCATTTCAGTAATTTTAGTTCAGTGCTAAAAAAAAATAATGTTTAAAACTTTTTATTTTTGAATTAAAAATTTTAATATATCAAAAATTATGTTTATTTCCAATAAAACATATTTCATCACTTTTCAAAACATTTTTTAGGTTTCAGATACCTTCAGAAATATTCCATTTATTTGGATTTTATTGTAATTCTGACAGAATATGCCAGAGGCCTAAGGGGTTAAGCTTTATATGAAAAAGGGAGCGCAACCGTTCATCTTAATTTTATATTTGAATTTAGAAACGTGCATGTGTTTTTGTTCTAGTTGTCGCTACCCGCCCTACTCGGAGAAGAAGAACAAGATGCTTGTATACTTTGCCAAGAACCACGCCGGCCTGTCCTTCAAGTACCTGCCGCACGTGGCCATGTTTGCGCTGGGCGCAGCCCTCACCTTCGCCATCACACAATTGCCAAAGGTACGAAACGCCGCCGGCCGCGTCGCCACTCTTCGCTAGGCCATCTAAGCCAAGCTCACTATACTTGAATGTGGTTCCATAGCTAAACAGAACAGTAACTATACAGGACCTTGAAGAAATGTGAAAACAAACAAATGAACCTATCCTAATCTGATATTTTATCATTTTCTGTTGAATCACTGTTCTGTTTTATTTGGTTACCCTTGAATATATACATTTTTTAGGCTGGGTTGTTTCAAGCTGTATTTCATTTGATGACCATTGAATCGACTCCCATTTTTATGCATACAATATTATTTTTGTGCATGTAATGTGTATGTAGCATTTTGATTAAATGCATTTATTAACACATAACCATATTCTAAAGTTTCATACTAATATTGCATTTCATTATCACGCTCATTTTATTTTAATTTAATGTTAGCATTTTTTAACCACCAAAAAATATTTTTGCACAAATTCGTGTTTTATTTGATAAATGCTTTATATTTTAACAATTGTTTAAAATCTTTAACCTCTTACAGGTAAAAACTATGATTTTATTAAATTAATAGCGCAGATACTCCGAATTCGTGACAAATCAGTTCCAGTTTTAAAAATGACCCCATTAAAAAATAATTTTCTTTTAAAATATTATAATACAGGCAGGTACTTTATCACTTGTCTGAATTATTCCAATTTTGAAAATGACACTTAAATCTGAATTCAATTTTTATTTCAAATGTTTTTATTTAAGACCTGCTAAATTTAAAATACAATTGTTAATTATTTTACAATGCACTTTGGCAGGAAAAATGACTAAAATTTAAAATGTTATTCTGTGCTTTTTCTTGCATTGCAATAAATTCGGTTTAGGGGAGTCACTCGAATAACCGAAATTGAACTTGATTTAGACTAATTTAGGGCTGGGGAAACCGAATCTGTAAGAATTAAGTGGGGGTCGGCACTATTAACTGAGTTATAAGGTCTTGAAATTTTGTACGCGATACATAGAAACCATGTTTTATTTATCAACTATGACTTAAGAAAATCAAATTAATAACTATTTAATTCTTTCGAAATTTCAGTAGTGCCAACCAAAAAAAGAAAAGTGTTGCCATATAATAATAATATCAATGCATGGAAAATTCTGAAAATTAAATATCATTTGCCAGATTTGTAGTTTATTATTTAAAATCTTGTAAATATTAAATTTAATATATATATGTAACCTAAACTAACTGTGATTTTCTATAACAAAAAAATGACCCTTTAATAACGCCCACTCGCGTCCCCTTTAGAGTTATATCCCAGTTTTCAAGTACTTTGTGGGCTACGCTAGGTTTGTATAGACTGGTTTGAGATTTAATTCTAATACCCTTTTCCCATGTTATTCTGCCTACTCTAACCCAAACTAAAAACCTAATCTATTTTGTAAAAAAATATTATTATTATATGGCAACACTTTTCTTTTTTTGGTTGACACTACTGAAATTAGTTATTAATTTGATTTTCTTAAGTCATAGTTGATAAATAAAACATGGTTTCTATGTATCGCGTACAAAATTTCAAGACCCTACAACTCAGTTAATAGTGCCGACCCCCACCTAATTCTTACAGATTCGGATTCCCCAGCCCTAAATTAGTCTAAATCAAGTAAAATTTCGGTTATTCGAGTGACTCCCCTAAACCGAATTTTACCCCTTGCATTTATTAAAGGTTGTTAATTAGTTGATATGTAAACCTTTTATTTCGCTATACCAATAACAACAATAGTATAGGTTGATGTGTAAGAAGTACCCTATAATATTAATAATATCTTTCTGATATTTCCCATACATTCTGATGGCAACATCCTACACTAGCGCCTCCTAGGGGCGTGAGTTGTTGATATTGCCACAACTTTACTGGAGTTGGAGGTATTATTAATATTACAGGGTATTTGTGTGTAATCAGTAGCTTATTCACGTATCTACGTAGGTATTCATTTTTATATTATGTACGTAGATACTTACTTGTCTCTGTTTTGGCTTGTAATGCTTTTATTGTTATTGTATCTTGTTAATTTATATATATTTTATGAGTCCCCAACGCTAGGCCATAGTCTGTGCCAAGGAGAACTGATCATTTTTGTTTTTAATGCAGTGGGTGAGTCCAATATACCTTTTATGCATAATTTATTAAAGATATATTATAAGGGGGGTACAAATGTTATGAAATTAAAATGTCATAAATGCACTGATTAAAGAAATCATATTACGTGTGTGGGGAACAAACCAACATGAAGGGGGCGGCTCTAATGACATATTACTACAGTCCGCAGGCAACTCTCATTGCAGTACTAGTATTTTAGTCGTCTGAAATGAAAACTGCTTACTAAAAACACATACTCTTTACCATGGTGAGCAAATTCCTCGCTGTCTTAGCCATAAGTAAAAATCCCAGATCTCATGTAAAAGTTTTGACTTGCATAATAACAAAGCACGAATATTTTGCCATTTTTATAATTGTTGTATAATTTACTCAACACACTAAACAACCACTTTGTATCTTGTACAATGAGCAAACTTGAAATAACGATTATCTGTGGAATGTGATATTCCTCACTGATAATTCTCTTTATTATTTATATATTTACACAGTTTGATTGCGCAGAAAATACAATTGTGGAGATATTCTGGGAAATTTTCCAATAAGCGCTAGATGACAGTCAAAATTTGAATGATGACGTATTTTATTTAAGAAATGCGCCAACTTGTCTGGTGCCAAAATAGGTTGTCACTTGGTTGCCTCCAAGGCGTCGAAATGGAACGCATATTTGGCTTTATGGCAGGTCTGTTTATTCTGACGTCAGTGCGTACATAATATTATGTGGGAATGTTAAGAGATATTATTTTTGCCTGTTTTATTATTGTGCAAATAATAATTTATGTTTGCATGTCAATTAATATTATTATTTGTAACCAATTGAGTTGTTGAAGCCTTACAAAACATTTATTATGTTTTAGTATTTAACCCTTGGGACCTTCTAAGACCCAAACAGTCCCAAATTCCGTGCGCGCATTATACTCTCCTAAGACCATATTTGTCCCAGAACGACCGCACATTATTAAAATGCATATATCTCTCTTCCTCTCATCTAAAAATTAATTATTTCTTTTATGTCAGAAAGAGAACGAAATAGTGCTTGTTATTGTCTTTGAAAAAGTGGAAGCTTGTAGAAGGTTTGATCCGTGCAAATCAACAACGTCTCAAGGGTTAAACTAATTTATACTGCTGTGGCATATATGATCTATCAGCGGCTATCCCCCATAAACGGATGTTGCGTATGTGATCCATCAGTGGCTATCCCCATAAACAGATGTTGCGTATGTGACCCATCGGTGGCTATCCCCATAAACGGATGTCGTATATGTGATCCATTGGTGGTTATTCCCATAAACAGATGTCGCATATGTGATCCAAGAAGGTTTACTAAAGCACAAAACAATACAACATTGTGCAAAACATATAATGAGATAGATTGGTTTGAAAAGCCCAGCGTTGAAAAGGCCAGCATTTATTGTAAACAATAACAACTTTAAAAATATTATTTGTTAATTTGCAATCATTTTTAAATGCCTAGATAAAGTTGTTAATGTTTTTTGATTTATTGGTATTTGATATTGTTTAATTCATGGTTATTTGAAACGTGGTGGAAGTTATTAATATTACGTAAGTTTTATATTTACATTAAGAAGGGTTCTGGTGTAAAATGCATTTATAAACCAACAAATTTTTTCAGAAAATTCAACTTTAAAAGTGCTTGACATCAGGCCAACAGTCACTTTATAAGTAGTATAGTACTCTCTCACTAACCCATGGCTTGATTATCCGACAACTAGTATAATCTGCCGTTATTTTTACCAGTTGAAAACGCAACATCAAATTCTATAATACGCCGGTATTTGTGTGTCAAATTCAGTAGTCTGTCGCATGCCTATACTCGTGCACCGATCTTTGTACACCGACGCATCGGGTTATCTACTATACCGCCATCTAGCTTGCTAGAGCTGACCATTTTACCTGTCACCAGGGTTAATTATTGTAGTTTTAGGACATTTCGGTTTTCGGTTATTGTATTTCTGTTCATTTCGTTCTGCCACATTTATTGTTTGAATAAGTTCACAAAATGAAGCCTTCTCACGAGCATAATCATGACACCTTAACTTTAAACAAAAAATGAAAATCTTACAAAAGATCAATCATAGTTTTTTTACAAAATCCTGTTTTATAAACTGCCGCTTTAACTAATTTGACAGTTGCCCAGTTTTCAGAGTGGCGAATTAGTGACAGAGTACTATATTGAGATTTTAGTATCATAAAGTTATAATGTTACATTCTTTATCTTCTTTTCTTTAAGTGAAATGAATTTTCTTTATAATATTTTTAAATTAATATCAAAATTATAATGCTTAACAGGTTCGCTGCCACTAAATTTTGAGGACGTAAACAAACTATACCCGAACGTTCCCGATCGGGACCGGTGGCATCGAACGAGTTAACAACATTTTTTCAACTTTACTTCAAATGTATGATCATAAATACAAAAAAATATACATCTAATGCTTCCATAATTAAGCGTCAATTTGATTTTAGAAAAAAATGGATTGCTAATATTTCTTATGTGCTCAAATTATTAGTTTGTAAAATGTGTTTTTTTTAAATTTCATTTTTAATATTGTAAATTACTATATTTTCCTGAATATTTGAAAGTTTTTGCCATTTTTAACCCATTGCGTACCAACACCGTATTATCAGTCATTTATATGGACCTATTTGTTACATCTGATGAGCAAATTTCTACTTCGAGCTATCACATATTTACATCTGAGAGAGGGTACATATTTGGATTATTTTACGCACATTCATTTTAGAAGATGAAGACATAATGAGGTTGTCTCCTAATATATTATTTTGATGAAAATGTATTACATTTAAAGATTTAATAACAACAGTAAAATTAGTTTTTCTATATCTCCAAAAATGACGAAATTATGAGCTTTCAAAGTGAACTTGGTTAGAATGTATACAATTGAAACTTGTGACGTCACACAAGACACGATTCAGTACAATTCATCATTTGAATGACAGTACTGTAGTACCGCCCATATGTACTGTGTTGTCAAACGATTTTTAGACAGCGGCAAATATCAACGTTTTGACGGCCTGTATCTCCGGTAATATCTGGTAAAATTTTAAAAGTTCTGCCCTCAGGATGCTCAAATAATATATGGTATATTTGTAAAGAACATGACATTAACTTCACTGTAGGAAACAATCTCATTGTAATTTTCACTATCAATTAAAAAACAAATGGGTTAATAATGGTTTGAACTTGAACAAAATTTTTGTCCCCAAAGAAGATTTAGTTTGTAATAAAGTGCTAACCTCAGATATCAAGAGGCTGAAATCATAAATATGTTTGGTTTCTTGTGAAACCAGTTTAAATTTTTGTATTTACGTAGCGTAGTCTTGTTAGAAAATTTAATGGGAAGAAAATTAAATAGTTTACAAAAAAATTATCACCTTTTTATAATTTCTTTAACCATTTCCACCACTCCATTGACACAAGTGAAAATGATATAAGCACATATAAAAACAAAACTCAATATTTTCATATTTTATTTGCAAATGACTTGTTTTAACTTAACTGCAAATCAATTTGATTAAAACTACATTTGTAATTTGAAATAAGCTTAGGTAAACAATTTAATTATACACATGTAAATGTTAAAACCATGATGAAGTCATGTTTATGGAATAGCAGTATCAAACATTAGTTTTTAATTGAATATAAGGAAATAACTATTTGTCGAATATAAGTATATAATTATTGTATAGCTTATAGTTGATAGTTACTTCAGTAAACTTGTTGAATTCTGCTGCATGCAAAGAACAACACTTGATTTTTTAACCTTTGCAACACCAGTCCCTTTTTGAGGGAAATAAAAAGTGAAATCAAAACTCTAAAAGTGTTTCAAGCGCAAACAATTCTGATAAAAAAATTTATGCACTTTCTCATGGCTTACAGGTTTAAATTGCACATCATTCCAGCTAGGGCGAAATTCCAATGTTAGCAGCACACAAACGGTTTATCGGCTAGAAATTTTTTTTGTCACTGGTGCACAAATTATTAACTATACATAATTATAATTATTAGTGATTTACTCAAATATCGAATGGAGACAACTATTTAAGTAGGGGTTTAAGTAAACATGCCCAAAATAGGTTTTTAGCGTTTAGTTTGGGTTATTTTAATAATTTGTGCGTATTTCCTGACCTTCAAACTTAACTTTGAATGAGAAAAATTGTAACTTGCATATTTTATCATCTCCCACCACATAAATAGTTGTTTCTTGTAGTACATAAATAAGCTAAAACCAAGTACTGATTATATTTATTTTTGCATATTAAGCGTGCAGAGGAATTCAACAAGATTAATGTTACTTTCACTGCGACATTCAGTAGGCCACCACAGAACAAAGATGATTTAAGAAATAGTTTTTCATAAGTTGAGATTATGTATTTTGGAAGAATATTATTTTGTGTATCAAAGAGATTTAACATGCTTAAAGCAATTTTTGCGAGGAATTTTCTCTATGAATTCACCAACGTAGCATAATATATTACACTACTACTACATATGATATCCTGAAATAAGGTTTGGAAATGATAGTCCTACAGTGAAAATTAAATTATTATTTTTTGAGGGAAATAAAAAGTGAAATCAAAACTCTAAAAGTGTTTCAAGCGCAAACAATTCTGATAAAAAAATTTATGCACTTTCTCATGGCTTACAGGTTTAAATTGCACATCATTCCAGCTAGGGCGAAATTCCAATGTTAGCAGCACACAAACGGTTTATCGGCTAGAAATTTTTTTTGTCACTGGTGCACAAATTATTAACTATACATAATTATAATTATTAGTGATTTACTCAAATATCGAATGGAGACAACTATTTAAGTAGGGGTTTAAGTAAACATGCCCAAAATAGGTTTTTAGCGTTTAGTTTGGGTTATTTTAATAATTTGTGCGTATTTCCTGACCTTCAAACTTAACTTTGAATGAGAAAAATTGTAACTTGCATATTTTATCATCTCCCACCACATAAATAGTTGTTTCTTGTAGTACATAAATAAGCTAAAACCAAGTACTGATTATATTTATTTTTGCATATTAAGCGTGCAGAGGAATTCAACAAGATTAATGTTACTTTCACTGCGACATTCAGTAGGCCACCACAGAACAAAGATGATTTAAGAAATAGTTTTTCATAAGTTGAGATTATGTATTTTGGAAGAATATTATTTTGTGTATCAAAGAGATTTAACATGCTTAAAGCAATTTTTGCGAGGAATTTTCTCTATGAATTCACCAACGTAGCATAATATATTACACTACTACTACATATGATATCCTGAAATAAGGTTTGGAAATGATAGTCCTACAGTGAAAATTAAATTATTATTTTTTGAGGGAAATAAAAAGTGAAATCAAAACTCTAAAAGTGTTTCAAGCGCAAACAATTCTGATAAAAAAATTTATGCACTTTCTCATGGCTTACAGGTTTAAATTGCACATCATTCCAGCTAGGGCGAAATTCCAATGTTAGCAGCACACAAACGGTTTATCGGCTAGAAATTTTTTTTGTCACTGGTGCACAAATTATTAACTATACATAATTATAATTATTAGTGATTTACTCAAATATCGAATGGAGACAACTATTTAAGTAGGGGTTTAAGTAAACATGCCCAAAATAGGTTTTTAGCGTTTAGTTTGGGTTATTTTAATAATTTGTGCGTATTTCCTGACCTTCAAACTTAACTTTGAATGAGAAAAATTGTAACTTGCATATTTTATCATCTCCCACCACATAAATAGTTGTTTCTTGTAGTACATAAATAAGCTAAAACCAAGTACTGATTATATTTATTTTTGCATATTAAGCGTGCAGAGGAATTCAACAAGATTAATGTTACTTTCACTGCGACATTCAGTAGGCCACCACAGAACAAAGATGATTTAAGAAATAGTTTTTCATAAGTTGAGATTATGTATTTTGGAAGAATATTATTTTGTGTATCAAAGAGATTTAACATGCTTAAAGCAATTTTTGCGAGGAATTTTCTCTATGAATTCACCAACGTAGCATAATATATTACACTACTACTACATATGATATCCTGAAATAAGGTTTGGAAATGATAGTCCTACAGTGAAAATTAAATTATTATTTTTATATATTTGGTATTGAAACATTAGCTTAAAAGTCACATTTTTGCCATTCACTAGTCATACGCTTTATGCAAGCATAATATGAGATCTGTCAATTATGGCACTCCGTAAATTGTTCTGACCCCTTCTCCTGCCGTTGGAAGGAGAGGGGGTTGGCGTAATTTTCAAATATAGCCTGGCTAGCAGATCACAGCGCATATCGTCGCAGCGCCCACACTTATAACACATCATCTTTTTAGGTGTGACAGGTCTATATGGGATTTTACGGAAAGCAATATGAAGTTATATAAATCCCTTTGAATTTATAGCGTAATCGGTCACCCCTATAAATATATGTTACAGACGGTACACAAACATCCTCACAACACAAACAAAGGGACCATAAAAGATAACACAAAGAACATGAAATCTGTTCTAAAGTTGCTACTTTATAAAGGTGATAAAACTATAGAGAGGTATTTCAAAACATTTTTTTCTTTATTGCAAAAGGCCATCAACTCTTAGGACGGGTTGTTTCGGAGAATCTGAACAGTTCATCAAATTTCAACGTTCATTTTCAAGTTCTGTGAAAGACTTTTTCAAGTTCTGTTTTTATTTCAGTTTTGTCAAGCAACTAGCCTACAATGATATAAAAACAGAACTTGAATAAGTCTTTCACAGAACCCGAAAATGAACGTTGAAATTTGATGAATTGTTCAAATTCTCCGAAACAACCCGTCCTTAGTAATTATTATTTAAAATACTACATAATTTGTAAATCCTTTTCTATGTACGTATATTAAATTTCAACTTCTTTTTACTTTTCTTAAATAGGTATCTGTTTTTTAGTCTCCTGTAATCTGTTTTTTTACTTTTTTTCCTCTTGTTTTTAAATTTCAACCTGTAACCGGTTTTATTTAAATAAGATATAAATTAGATTAAATTAGAAGACTTTTATCAGTGTCAGCTAGGACACATCCAGACACACCTATTTTTGTTATAAAACTTTGGACTTTGACCAATAGATGTCATTAGCATAATTATTATTTGATGGTCGCCTTTCTTATTTAAATAGGTGCTTTTTAATCTAGACTGAAGATGGCACTCATAATATTTATTATTAATCTGTTTACTGTTATATAGAAACTACTATAATATTTGACCAAACAGTAATATTTATTAATGTCAAATTTTTAAAAAAGATGTAATTTTTAAGATTTGCAAAACTGAACTTAATTTTATTATTGTATATACTAATCTAGTTTTTATAAAACATGCAATGGGTCCCATATAGAATTTAGTATTCTATTTACTTACCTGATCTCATTTTGTGATAAATTTGTAAAAATATTCTAAAATTATTTTTTATAATCTAGTTCATTAATTTCAGTACATTATTATTACATTTTTTTAATTATTATAAAACTAAGTTTCATGGCTTTAAGTTAGCTCCAAAACTAAAATATCACATTCTCTATTTTATGTATGTATTACCTTTTAAACATAAAATTCACCTATTACATTTATCATTTTTTATCATACTAATTATCAAACTACTTCATCTGATAAGCTATTACTGACATATTTTAAATAATAAATCACTTTACATTTCTCATCATTCATTATTAAAAATATATAATATAAGTTGCACGTACACAATAATCCCTCATCAGACTACAATATAGTATCTGTAATCGGAACCACCGGATGACGGGGACGGTATGTTTGGATGGAAAACACAGGATGTTAACCATTGTTTTCCATTCATGCATCCCGTCCCCGTCATTCAGTGGTTCAGATTATAGTATATGTAATCGGAACCACCGGTTGACGGAGACAGGATGCGTCTATACAAATACTACAATCCGAACCACTGAATGACGGGGATTGGATGCGTGAATGGAAAACAATAGTTAACATCCCACGCATCCCGTCCCCGTTATCTGGTGGTTCGGATTATAATATCTGTAATCGGAACCACCGGGTGACGGCGATGGGTTGCGTGGATGGAAAATAAAAGTTAACACCCCACGCAACTCGTCCCCGTCATCCGGTGGTTCGGATTATAGTGTCTTTAATCCGAACCAATGAATGACGTAGACGGAATGCGTGGATGGAAAACAATAGTTAACACATTTTGATCGGGCAGTTTTCGGCCGCGTACTAGTGCTGGTAACGGGTGATTTTTCGCATAATTTCGCGCTAACGTAGACCTCTAGAAAAATTGCGATAACTTCAAAAATATTTGTTTGATTTCAATAATTCTTTTTGCAAATTATTTATTTTATTTCATTTTATTTTATTATATTTAGAAATGTATTCTTCATCGTTAAACTAGTGCAGAATTTCACATAAAGTAGGAAAGTTTTGAAAAAAAAATTTTTTTTTTTACATAACATCCTTTATTTTACAAATTATACACAAAAATTATTTCTAAATGTAAAATAAAAATTATTATTGCATGGCTACAACCCTACAGACGCTATATAGCGAAAACTCAAGTATATTGGAACCCGTATTTTAACGTGACCCGCGCTCCACTAACAATCTATCAAAAACGTATAAATACGTGATCCGCTCTAGCATTAATTTGCTAAAAACGTATTAATACGTGATCCGATTACAATGTGTTAACATCCCGCGCATCCCGTCCCCGTCATCCGGTTGTTCGGATTATAGTATCTGTAATGGACAGGATGCATGGATGGAAAACACAGGATGTTAACCATTGAAGATTATTATTTAAAATCACTTTTTTGATCTATTTTATACACTTCGGCTATTCATCGAGCGATGAGGAATGTCGATGAAATTAATTAATAAGGGATGGGACTCAATCTAAAACTTTTTTATAATGTATAAGAGGTATTTTAAAAGTTCCAAAGTGAGAAGATTTTTTTCAAATTTTCAGAGGTTACTTCATCATTATTTAATGAATAGTGCACTGACTCCAGCTAAACAAATACTATTTACAATTAGTATTTTCGCATATAGCAAGCACCCTGCTGATTGAAGTGGGGACCTTTATCAAAAATCAATTGTTAACCCCTAGGGGTCAGAGCCCTGCATTTGCAGTGTTGAAGTATCGTGCCCATGCACGGTGCAAAGCACTGTAATTGCAGTTTCGTCCTTATAATTCATTTTGCCTTCAGATATTTCCTCTACTGAGTTAGTTAAAGACAAAAATAAAAATGTCACTTTATCATGTATGGTACTGTTCACATGTTGGGTTTAACAAAAAAATATATTTATTTAGTGTAGTTTCATGCCGAATATGAATTAAACCCCCATAAAAATAAACAGGACAATAAAATATAATACTAAATTATAATACAGAGTAAGGTATAAGGTAAACATATTTATAAGGTAAACATATCTACTACATACTTTCTCTTTCTTTTATGTTTACCTTATACCTTACTCTGTATTATAATTTAGTATTATATTTTATTGTCCTGAAGAAGATTGAGTCCAATCGAAACCGGTCGACGAATATAACTCGAAATAAAGTGGTTTAAAACTAAGTGTTTGTTTCATTTTGTATAATGTCAAGCCACAAAGTGTTTGCTTTCTTCGATAATTTAATTGCTATAACAGTATGTTATGTAGTTTTGTTTTGCAAAGAAAAAAGAAACGCGTTACATCTATTAAAATCCTAGATAAAACGTGTAATATTGGTGAAATCTATACTTATGACCTATATACGGATTTATGTGCTACGTAGCATCTACATAAGTTCCAGAACTTTTAACTCCCAAATGTTTGGAAATCCAGCTGTTTCAAGATTGCTGTAATCCAAAAATTAATAAAATGGAACAGGCTTAGTTTTGAATTATTCCTATTAAATAGACCATAATATATAATTATGTAACTATATAAATTCAATATAATATGTGTTTATTGAGGCTTTTTGTTGCAGATAATTGGACATGACGACCAGTAGACATCGCAGAGGAAAATAGTAAATTCTATTCATTGCTAATGCTGTGACATACTTCATATTATGTAGTTTAGTCAAATGTTTATATGGCATTGATTCATATTACCTACCATTAGTATAAGTACATATATTACTTTTATGCAAGTGTTTAATAAATTACATTTATTCAATTCAGAAGATGTTGCAAAATAAATCCTTGAATGCTTTGATTTTTATGATTTTGTAATTATTGCATCATCTTTATAAATGGATATATAAAATGCAGATAAATCTTTAAACTCAAAATTCAATTTTCCGATAAATAAATAATATAATTTTAATTCTGTGTTATCAAGGTCAATGATACTGTAATGAGACATTTTATTATGTTTGTCTTGTAATACACATGATTTCTGGAAACTACTGGTATAAGTGAGAAAGTGGTTAATCTATATCGCATTTAGAGTCAGTTTTATTGTATATTTTTTTTATTTGGGCTTTTATTTTCGAGGAAATCGAGAATTACTTAGGTCAATTTTAAAATTTATTTTTTGGTCTAGACATATTATATAATCTCTTCTATCAAGCCTTATCTAAAATTGCCTCCACTCCATTTAACATCCCATCTCTTCTAAGTCTGAATTCGACTGCAATCTTCCATATAATTTTGAAAATTGATAATAACAAAATTAATTTAAAAATTCACCTTCTCTCTCTCCATAATTTGAAATGGCCTATACATTAACCTATAAAGTTTTCGAGAAAAAAAATCAAAAATCAAAATGATCAAAAATGAAAAAAAAAAAAAGAAAGGATTCTCTGTGTGATTCACATTCCTGGTTTTCTGCTTATACCACTAGCCTTCGAACACCATGTATATGCAATTATTTTTTTATGATTTTTATCATTGAATTTTTTAACACATTAATATGGGATATATGGCAATTTTTATTTGACCAGGTGTATTATATTATCCACTGAACGGAAAATCACTAGAAGTGTAATCTATACCAGTTTGAAATACCTTTAGTCTCCTCGACACCAGACAGGCCAATGAAATTGGATTTTCTGCTCAGGAAAGGATTTTCCCAGAAGTAAGGAAAAATTGACCTTACTTCGGGCAAACGGACACGCCCACAACACACTTCTATCGGATTATCTTTTCAGTGATTATATCAAACATTATTTTTTAAATGACATCGATATGCACAGTAATATTTTTAATAATATAATGTTACCAAATTATTATTATGTTTTATGTCAAATTTAATTTTTTTAAATATTTTAAAAATCCTATTAATTTTAGATATTTAATTAGAAAATTTATTCATTTAAATAGTGTCCTAACTCATAATACCATTCACCTAATTTTTTTATTTTATTTTTAAAATTTTTGTACAAAACATTTTATATATAATAATATTACCATATATTATGTAGGTATCTAGGATACCTAAGTATGTTAATTTGAAAGTTACCAAATTGTTAATTATAAGTTACCTGATGTCTTTAAAATGGACTCACAATGTTCTACAACAATAATAAATAAATTGATAATAATTTATATAGTGCCATTTTTGTGAAGTTACCTCAAATGCACTTTTGGAGATCCCCCCCGGGTTTCCGAAAATAACATTGAATCCTTAAATTCTTTGGAATGTTCGCAAATAATCAGGATAATGTTCTTATAGATTTGTTTTTCACAAGTTCTAAAGAGTAACAATTTACCTACCGATGTAAAAAAATTATTCTGGCAAGGTAGGGGGAGACGTTAAAACTGATTGGTGAGTGCAGGCGCCTAAAGATGAATGATCCAGAATTGGATTTAGATCAGTCAATAGATAACCCCTAAAAAGAAATGATCCAGAATTTGATTTAAGTCAATCAAAAGTTAATCCGTAAAGATCTGATATAGATCAGTCAAAAGATAACCCCTAAAGAAAAATGATCCAAATTTGATTTAGATCAGTCAAAAGATAGCTCTTAAAGAAAAATGATCCAGAATTTGATTTAAATCAGTCAAAAAATAGCTCTTAAACAGAAATAATCTAGAATTTGATTTAGAACAGTCAAAAGATAGCTCTTTAAGAGAAATGATCCAGAATTTGATTTAAATCAGTCAAAAGAGAGCCCCTAAAGAGAAATGATCCAGAATTTGATTTTGATCAGTCAAAGATAGAGATCGTGAATTATCATAGAAAATCAATGTTATATTACAGATTTGTATTGAATGTGTTAAAAAATATTATAACGTCTACATACTATTTATGTATTTTTTACCGTCATTTATTAGCACATGTATTACTGATAAGGCTGGTATAGGTACTATTTTCAATACAAAATCAATTTGAAACCATATCATGCATAGACTAAATTAGACTAGACACGGCATATTCATTTAAAAATAACCCCAACACAATTTTGGTTTGGTTCACATGCACATTTATGAAAAGGCCCACGCACTGTGTCGCAATGCGAAATGGGCACTGTGCATTGCGTTTTACCTTTTGTTGGTCTAGAGTAAGCTATTTTGTTTCTCAGCTATGCTGGGCAGGTTCATTTTTTCAATCACAAAAATAACCCAGTTCCAAATATTTAAATTTGAATTATGTCCATATTACACCACCTCTGACAACAAATTCTCCGTGGTTTCGCTTACGAGTTTGAACGCTTGTACAAGGAGTTTAAACAGAGTTAGGTTGTTAAGTTCATCTCCATATTTGCGACGTACGCTACGTGGCGTTATTTTTAAAATGAATTTAACTAGACAGGGCTAATCTAGTATAATACATCAATGATATCATGCCATGGTTTAAACTATTTTTCACAAATGTATGATATTGCTTGGTTGTTTTGTAATATTGTTTTACCTCATCGTATATTTTTATCACATTACTTTTTTAACTCTTCTATGTGCTACAAATCATTGAAAATATTTATTTAACGTAACATCAAAGATAAATAATATATCATTAGCTTACAGGCATACAGGTTTTAAATATAGGGACATAATTATTTTTAGGTTCCACGCAGAAAGTAGGTAAACGTTGAAAATAATATAAACCACCAATTAGTAAGTGCCTTATCTCTAGAATTTTAATATTCTCGAGATGTACACAAGAACAGAAATCTAATAATTTGTAGTGTTTTTTACCTCGAAATTTTGACATTTTACAAGTGTTTTTTTTGTACTGTTTTTCTTCTATCGGAGTTAATTTAATACTTGTTTTAATGATTGTTATGTTGTTATATTCACTAATCCTATAGCCTTTTAATGGTTAATATCTATACACGGTGTCTGGGGGTGATGTGCACAAATTCAGTAAGTGATTCTGCATGATAAATAACTTTTTTATAATTCTGTTTTTTTTCCCATAGAAGAATATTATTTTCTACATACAAACAATTCAATTATTGTACCTGAAAAACACCTTAAAAAATTGAAATTTCGAAATTTCATGTAGAATCACCTTCCGAAGTTTGTGCACTTTACCCCCAGACACCCTGTATATTTGAATGTGATATTGTAACTTATACAACACTGAAATATACCTACATTATTTTTAATGTTCAGTATGAAACTATTTATGTATTCACTTTCATATTTTTATTAAAATACTGATTAAAAAATAAATAAATTTGTTTTACTTTTTTTGACCTGAAATGTCATTGAATTAACCCCCGCCAAAATGGGAGACCTTCCCACAAAGTATTATTATTTATTTATTTATTTTTCTTGGTTTGTTCAATATTAAAACAATCGAATTATAAAAACTTAAGTAAAATACACAAAGATATTAGAAGAACGAGATAT
Source organism: Hesperophylax consimilis (assembly GCF_061612785.1). Taxonomy (NCBI): domain Eukaryota; kingdom Metazoa; phylum Arthropoda; class Insecta; order Trichoptera; family Limnephilidae; genus Hesperophylax; species Hesperophylax consimilis. Next base: position 34,910,078 of record NC_142848.1, read on the forward strand.
GCTATGTTGGCCGCCGGAACGTAGGCGGAGTACTACCTAATTAGGGTACTTTGAATACTATTGGGACGTGTACGCACAGAAATCTGTTCTATGTATTAGTGCGGATACCTTAGCGTAAGCGAAGGTGTGCAGTAGTATTGGTGAACAAAACCGGCGACACTGGGCAAAACAATTCCACACAGTATGAACTGCTCATAGCACATCTCGTTCTTCTAATATCTTTGAAAATACACAACATATGAAAGAAAAAAAAATCTGCTAAAAATAAAACGATTTCGTTGCTATTTTTTTTTAATTTTTGCAACTTAATGTCCAGGTTAAATATTCCCCACAGGAAAAACTAAACCCTTCCACACACTTTTCCACAAATGATCATCTAGTCAATCTACATTACGCAAGTGCATTATATAAGCATAATAAATATAAAACAATACAAGAACAACACGTCAAATCTCCAGAGATCAAATGGGAAAATAATTCACCGACTCTAGATATTTTCATATCAGAGGGTTCGGCTCGGTAGAACTCCCAACTTCAATCAATAAATCCTACTGATCCCTCAATATAAATATTTAAAAAATCTTTCGTAATCCTACATGTATTTAAAATGACTGATTTTTGCATTTTTATATATAAATTCTTTGACAGATCTCAGATACGCCTAAATTTTGAATGGGAGAGCTAGGTATAATGCCAGTAGCCGAAATAACAAATGGTCATATTTTTAGTCTGAGAATACCAAATTCTTTTAATCTCATTTCCTAAATATGTGTATTTTCGTATTTTTTCAGAAACAGATTTTTGAATATTACAGGAATTCGGAATAGCGACATCAATGATATAAGTTATATATTTAATACATATATTTTTATTAACAGATGTATTTACCTTTTTTGGGGGTTTTTTACATTTACCCCACACAAGAGAACTTGAGGAAAATGATTTTTCTTAGGGCCTATGTCATCTTTGGGGATGCTGTGTGAAGGGTCTTCTCTAGGGATAAGAATCTAGGGATCAGTGTGTTCAGGAGTGACGGAAGGCGATGGGTCGAGATACCAGTTGGAGAGGTTAAAGTTAAGTCTCACCAAACCAATCTCCCGATCCGTTACGCCATGTATCCGGTCAAATCTAAATCACCAAACGTAGCGAACTACTTGGGGTGGTAGAGGTGTTGGATATCCAATAAATGGTTCCCGGGGCGGTGGTATCTAAACCCGCCACTTATATTGCAAAATTAAGGATTGAAAGTCTTCCCAGGGACTGGAGTCAACCGCGCTAATAACTGAGCCGAATCCCGATTGCGTAAGACCGACATTTATTTCATATATTGACTACTGTAAAATAATCCAATTTATTCGTATATGCCCGCTAGTGTAGGCGTGATTGCCGCCAATAGTTGATACGAGTGCACTATCATTGACAACGTGTTGAGTTTCAGCTCGATCGAATGTCGGGAAGTGGGTTAATTTCCACTTCTAAGTTTCAATTTCACCTAGATTTGTGATTTGATTCATTCACAAAAAACAAAAGTGAAATTCAACTAGACGCATTTAAAATCTATCTCACAATTGAATTGTAAAAACTGAACTAGATAGATATCACAAAATAAAGAAAAGAAAAAAGCGCAAGATATTTGGAAATAACAAAAATGTATAAGCAGTACAAGTAATATGTAATGGTAAAATTAACTTATTATTTAGTTAGATATTAAAGAATGATAAAATTTTTTTATTTTTATTTTTAAGGCCTACCTAATTATTGACAAAAACATTAAAACCTGCATACTCGATTTTATTATTAAATTCTAGCTAAATTCCCCGCCGTCGCCCGGGTCTTGCGTGGTTTTTCGAAATCAGATGTAGAATGAAATTTTCCTCTTATTTTGAACATCAAATTTGCAAAATTTTACCAAAAATTATGAAAATTCTACTAGGGTTGAGAAAAGGAGATGGAATGTTTTTTTATAAATCATTCAAAATTGCATCAATCTCGGGATAAACTTGCAGATTTGTATAATATACAAAGTCACCCACAGACACTCTTCTTTATATATACAGGGTGTATCGGCACGTACCCGACAAACTTTAACCAGCTATTCCTTAGCACATTTGGAGTAAAAAATGTTATGGGCACTTTGCTGTTCGGTAACATTTTTTTTTAATAAAAAAATTAGTATTCATATTTTCACCACATGTCACCACTGTTTTATCCTTTGTCAAAGTTTGAAAACCCACCTGGCAATATTTTATTCGAGTTTCGTTGAATAATATACGTACCTACATTAGCGCGCTTTTACGATCACGACGAAATGGCATGGCACCATTCGTCTCATTTTTAGCTATTATTATTTAGTGTGTGTGAAAGAGCGAACACGCTTTTTGACACACTTGCTAATAACAGCTGTTGAACACGAGAAACAATGCCAATGACAGTGACGGAGTGTGGATTTTTTTTATCATTTTTGTTTTTAATTGAAAAAAAATGTTACCGGACAGCAAAGTGCCCATAACATTTTTTACTCCAAATGTGCTAAGGAATAGCTGGTTAAAGTTTGTCGGGTACGTGCCGATACACCCTGTATACGGTGTCCTGGAACTCGTAGTATGAAATTATTGAGTCTACATCTTGCAGAGAATCTAAAAAACTGTTTTTTTCGATCTGACCATTTCGATTTCTTTTTGTTTAAATTTTTTTTTGGCAACTAGGGATTAAAAAATACTTTGAAGAATTTAAATTACAAACGACTGATTTACGTTGGAACAAACATTTGTCGTACATAATTCAAAATGTTGACTCAAAAAATTTCTTTATACGATGTTTTTATTTATATTAAGTTTGATTAATCATTATTAATAAAACACAAAAAAATAGAGAACATTTTTAAATATTACAAAGTACAAATTAATAATGTTTTTAAATGATATGTATGGGTGTTAGTATATTATCACCACATTACTACGTTTCGTGTGTGCGACATTTATGCCACCTCCCACCCCCAGCAGACCAAATCACACAAACTCATTTTGAAATCATGTCCTATTTACATTTTTATAAAAATTAGTTTGTATTTTTAAATTTGCGTCATACATATAGACAAACAAAATCCCACGTGTTTTTCGTGATGTAATTTCCGGGTTTTTCCTCAAAATCGGTCAGAAATAAATATTGACCAAAAACAACAAGTTTTTCTTGTTGATCCTTCCTATCAATAAATTATCCTATGTACATGTTTTACGTAGAAAATTCTGATTTGAATGCTACCCGCTTCCAAGAATGATGATTGAAAGTAAACAAAATTAATGATAATTGTCATGTAAATAAATAAAATTACCAGAAAGATTAGGTACTTACGATCCTTGTCACATCGGCAACCAGCGGTGCGCGAACCGCATGCGTTTTTTAAACTTTTACACAAAGACACACTTTTGCTTTGACGCCAGATTGATCTCACCGTAACCGTAAGATTTTCTTGCTTTGATCTCTTGCTACTGAGAGCTCCGTTGTTACCTCGCTTATGAGAAAGAGCGAAAGGTTACAGCTGATCTGGCGGTGGCATTATCTAGTCTGGTGGCTAAAGCTTAGTATTCACGCACGGACATGTCCGGCCGAACACGACATGTCACAGGAGTATATCTGCTCGTGCACGGAGAAAAAAATCCTGTGAAAATATTGATAGCATACCAATTTCCTAAAAAAATATTAGTCATACAGAATATATCGCATCACGTGTTCACGCAATCCTTATCTTATTTTCCTAAAGAATATCATGACAGAATGCGACAGTATTGGTATATTTGTATGGAAACGTGTTCCACCGTCCTCATAAAACATCCGCTTTTTACTGATACTTTGCTAGGAACTCTGTCAATTCATTCATTATAGGCCTTCAGTCCCATTTTTAACAGAAACACAATTCAATTGACCACATTTTTAATAAATTAACAGTATTTTATACCAGTTTTCTCCTTGTGTGGGTTGTTCTGTCCGGTAGACATGCATACAAAAATGCTCGACGTTCGGCCTGTGACGTTCTGCTCGCCCGTATACACTAGGTTTAAAATATATGGTTTTCGGGATAATTGATTGTTTTCATATGTTAAAAAAGAGTTTTCATTTCTGTTAGGTATGTACTTTCTATTTGACGCAGGTATATTAAAAGTCCGTATGACCACTTAACCGATTCGCTGCGGATCCCATTAATTATTATTTGATATTCATGTACCTACGCCAAATAGGCTGTTACAGTTCTTTTTTTTTACTATCTGGGAAAAGCACGCATGAAATAGGTTATTCGGTTCTTAGTTTGGGTTATTTAAATAATCTGTGCGTATTAATCTGTATCGACCGGTCGGTGGCCGAGTTGACATCGCGTTTGGGTCCCACCCAGGCGAAGTGTGTTCAATTCCTCTGCTGGCTAAGTCCTCCATCACAACACAAGCAACATTTTCAGCTTACTGTGGTGGTAGTAGGAGATTTTCAAATATTCTTTATTATTATTTTATTCGTAACCCGGGAATGTTTGTCTTTCTTTTTAAATATAAAAAATAAAAATTTAATTAATTAATGTCTGTCGGTGTCGAGCGGGCGGCCTGGATTCGATTTGTATACAAATCTACAGGTTTATTACGAGTTTGATAAAATTTTGGACCCTTGACCCTCAAAACATGAGGAAGGTTAGTGTCTATATGAAATCTAAAAAAATCACCCCATCCCAATTTCACACCCCTAAAAGTAGAATTTTCAGTTCAAACAGTTTGAAAAATGCCTTGAAAGCCGAAACAGCTGTAACAATAATAAAAAAATACTCGCAGAACTTAATAATAATATTATTAAATTGGATTTACATCAAATTTAAACAAAAAATGGAGTTCTACGAATTAAACACAAAAACAATAAATACTCTGATGAAGTTTTTTCAAACTTGGCGTACAAAATAAGAGGAAATTAACTGTTTTCATCTGATTTTGAAAAACTCTTCATAAAGCCCGGCCAACGCTGAGAACTTCAGCTATTTTATAAAAACCAAGTGTCCCCCCCAACCTGCAAAAAAAGGTTCCGAAATTAATGTTTTTTTTCCATATTTGATGTTTTTTCGAAATAGTTTGTCGACCCAAAGGTACTTTGACGCATTTTTTATCGACAACGTATTACGGTAAGATATCTGAAAAGCATGGCGTATAAAATAAATAAAAAGGCAATTACTCGTAGATAAATAAATATTAACAGTTCAAAGTTCAATTAGAAGTATTTTGACTTTTGACTTGTGTTTTTCACGAGCGCGGGTCAAACATCTCTTAAGCTGTAAGAAATGGTCGTAAATTAATTTACAGCACAACACATATTCTAAGTAGAACTACAATTGTCTTCGACTTGTTTTCCCAAACTTTTTTCTATCTTCTTCTGTACACAATTTCAAATTTGGCAGCAACCTCTGGTCGTCCCAAAATACCTGAAAAGCCCCTTCACTCTGTGCAGAAAATGCTGCACCTGTTCTACCGGTATTTTAATGGAAGATGCTCCGAGCTACTAGCCACATTGATCCCTTCCGCTCACGTGCGCACAGCTGGGGAACACGCCAAACGTGCGCCCAACTTTTGTACTCTGTTAACACTTGTCACATGAGAATGCGTCGTTTCTATGATTCGTTCTTGAGTTCAACTTCAGTTTTTAAAATATTTTGTGCGTATTAAGGATGTTCATCCTATCTGAACAATTAACAACAAATCTTTTTTGGATCTACCTCCGAAAAAATCTCCATTACCCTTTATTTAGTTATTTGTCCCAGCTCTGTACGCGTCGCACTGTAAAATACTGATGCCTTTTCGCTAGATTTCCGTTTTCAGATTTTCAAGACATATTCTTCTAGAATGCATTTGGAATAATGCTTCGATTACCTGCGCCTTCAGAGTTTCCGTTGAAAACATCTGGCGCACGATAAAAATCAACATTAGGTATTTATTGGTTTTACCGAACCTAGCAAAAAAATAAATACCAGTACATAGATCACCTAAAAAACATTGGACTTATGAGTATTTTATTATACAGATTTACTTTGATTATTCTCAAGTAGTGTATCGTTCATTTGACGTCGTTTTGCAAGGCAAATATTGAAATACCCATTAAAAAAATGCGGAAAAACTAAACATCAATTGCGACAACATTGAAAAAATTTGGAGACTTCCGAATAGAACAGACTCTAAACCGGCTAATGTAATAGTGAAGTTCTTACGTCACAAAAACACAAACAAAAGTTCTTACGTACAAAAAAAGAAAAGCATACTGACAAACAATGATATTATATACGAAAATGGAAATAATGGCCGAATTTACATCAACAAAAATCTTACTAAAGAAAAAAAAGACCTCAAAATTTAAATATATATGGGTTCAAAATGCAAAAATATTAATAAGAAGAGAAGGTGAAGGCAAAATCAAGGGAAATCATTAATATTAAATTGGTATATTCTAAATTAAAACTAGTAAATTGGGGAAAACTATTACAAATTGAATGTCCCTCAGAACTGTACTATACTTTGAAAAATATATTTGATAATATTTATTCGTCCCCGAAGAACGAAATATCATTTTAAAATAATCTTAGGCACAGAAATCCGTGGGTTACTGAAGAAATTAAGAACATGATTAAAAAAAGAGATTATCTTTACCGAAAATGTAAGAATAGCCCAAATAACGGTATTTCGTTTAGAATATACTCGATATAGAAACAAAACAAACAAACATATTAATATTACTAAAAACGCATATCACAAAAATGTAATAAATAGCTTAAACGGAAACCCGAGAAAACTCTGGGACGAAATAAACAACCTAATAGGAAAACCTAAACAAAATCTAGATAAAATAATCCTTCACATTTGTAAATGAAATAAAAGACATAAGACACAATTGTACTACAAAATTCTTAGATCGTAACATGTATACAACTCTTGCTATTATGTCAATGAGATTTAGACCTGTAACAGAAAAAGATATTAAAAAAATAATTAATGATATGGATGTTAAAAAGTCAGAAGGCAACGACCAAATAAGAATTAAAGACCTGAAGTTAATTGCTGATAATATAATTCCAGTCCTTACTAAATTAATTAACCTTTGTGTAAATAAAAGCATCATGCCTGACGAACTTAAAACATCCATCATCAGACCTATTTATAAATCAGCAAATCACAAAGATTTCACAAACTATCGACCGATTGCGATTCTCTCGTGTATTGATAAAATTAATGAAAGAGCTATCTTTAACCAAATACATTTTTTTATAGAAAAAAACAGAATCATAAATCCCAAACACTAAACAGTACGGATTTTAAAAAGAAAAAAGTACTACACAATTACTTTCTAATTTTACTGACCATATAAATTGTCATTTAAATGAAAAATATTACGTTGGTATAATTTTTATAGACTTTAAAAAGGCCTTTGACACATTGGACCATCAAACATTACTAAAGGCAATGGAAGAATGTGGTATTAGAGGTCCTTTAAATAAAATGATTAAAAATTATCTGTTAAACAGAAAAATTAAAGTTAAAATTGACGGAATTTTCAGTGATGAAATGTTAACAGACACTGGAGTAGCAACAGGGTCGATATCGGGACCTACGTGTTATATAAGCAAGTAAACAGTTTACCTAACGTAATAAAACGTTGTAAATGTTACATGTTTGCAGATGATACTTGCATCATGTGTGCTGACAGAAATCTACAGAAAATTGAGGAATTTTTACAAACAGACCTAAATAACATCATTAAATGGTCCCACGACAATGGAATTATTATTAACGCAAAAAAAAAAACAAAATATATGCTTATACACTCTCCATATGCAAGTTGTCAGGATAAAGAACTGCATATAAAAAGTCATTCATACGATTGTTTACACACAAAAAACCAATCTCTGCCATGTAAATGCCCAAACATAGAAAAAGTTTACCAATATACATACCTTGGTCTTACAATAGATGTCAATTTTAACTGGTAAGCAATTTTAACTGGTGGCCTTGTAAGCCGAAACAGCTGTCACAATAATAAAAAACTAAAACACTTGCAGAACTTAATAATAATATTATCAAATTTAATCTAAATTAAATTTATAAAAAAATTTAACTGGTCAAATCACATTGAAAATGTATATAATAGATTAATCCATATTAGGGAAATTTTATCACCTAAAAAACTTTGTTAATAAAAATATATTATACTGTATATATAATGCATTGGCGGAATCAATTATAGGATACGGAGTAAATAGTTACGGATTAACGTATAAAACGTACTTAAATAAAATAGAACAATTACAAATCCGTTTCCTAAAATTGATATCAGGCAAAAAAAAATACAATTATGTGAAGGCGATTATAAAAAAATGTTCTCTTTGTGTAATGTGCTCTCTATACATAGTAGGATAGATTACCAACTAACGCTAGATGAATTCTGGAACACAGAATTCAAAAAACCTGTAAACCATAACTACCCTACTAGGCATAGAGAAGCACAAATGTTTATTATTAAAATATCGCAAAATGTATACGGAGATAGAACAAAAAGACATAAATTTCCGGAATTATTTAACGCATTACCTGAAGATATTAAAAATGAGACATGTTATTCAAAAATAAAAAGGAAAATTAGATCGTTCTACCTCCGTCAAACATAAAAACAATTAATGTTGTGGTACCAAGATATCAAGTTGAAATTAAATATATTATTATAAGCTAATAAATAGGAAAAGTGAGAGATTTCTTACAATTAAACAAATTGATCAGTTTTGTAGGATCTAAGTAAGAGAAAATAATGTACAAATAAAAAAAGGTGATAAGAGTTCCGAGGTAAATACATTTATTTACTTCAAATAATGACATTGAAGTTATTGAAACGCAAGCAATTTATGATAATGATTTTTAGAATTAAAACGATAAATTTTGGCGTTCTCCTATTTGAGACGTTTACCTAATTATCAATTCATTCGATGATTGATTAATGACCAATTTATTCATTGAAGAAGTTCATTTCAATGATCAAAAATAAAATATTAAAGAGATAAAGACACAGAAAATAAAAAGATAACTTTCGCCACTGGGACTAGAACCCAAATCTTCCATTCTTCCCGGGAATTGGCAAGCTTTTGCCATCAAATTAGTCACACTTTATTTAATAATTAAAATGACGGAATGTAACAATGTAACCACAAATTTCAAAATACAATATAATTAATTTTACAAGATCATTTTCATCAAACTCATTCTTCAATGTTTTAACTGCCATTAAGGCAAAGCTTATAGTGCTAAATCACTATTTTGATTAATCTTTATAACGAATTGGTGTACATTATGAATACCAAAAAATATGCTTTAGATAAATTGAAGATTTTCCTATCGTTTCGCTTGAGTAGAATACAAATAAAAAATGAATTACTCAATAAAAAATATAAATGTAAACTACTAAAAAAAATATTTTACAATAGAAATCTATGAACGCGTAAAGGAAACAACTTCAAAAAAATACAGTATTATAGCTAAGATAATCTGTGACAGTTTCACTTGATTAACTTTTTTGCTTTCTTACAAAATTATTTACAAAATAAATAAAAACAGTTTTGTGCTTGAAATCGAACGTTCCTAGACTCCGTTTGTCAAGCGATTTTAATGACTATTACCTACAGTATAAGGTATACCAAGAATATACACATTTTTGGCTTGTAGCTTCCTCTTAACTTGAACTACTACTGAATTGCATTTAGTGCGGTAAGAATCTTGCCATAATACGTGCGAATTTAATATGCGGTAAAAAAATGAAGATAATGTTGTTAGTTCTTAGTCGAAGTATGATACAGTTACATATGACCAAAGGGTATAGGGTCGAGTTAGCTCAGTGGTAGAGCTAAACCCCGGCAAGGCTGAGGTCCTGAGTTCAATTCCTAGATGCGACCAAATCTTTTTATTATTTTTCTGTTTCAAATTCTCGTATAAGAGACGTTAATATTGTCATCAATTAGTAAATTTGCTCATTAGTTATTAAAAAAACTAAATTATCTTTAACTATTTCCCATGTTTAAATTTTTTACGATGTTCATATTTTCATATTGAATTTTTTTTGTTTGATTTTAATGTTCTACTCAAATATTTTTACAACCTAGATGTTGACTTGAATAAACCTATCCAATTTCATTTAGCTTTGGTTTGTCTGAATTTTATTTGACTTTTCTGTAAGACTAGGAATAATCCAAAGATTTATATATTATGTTCGTTGACAGTTCTTGATTTGATCTTCTTCAATCATTAAATATAACTATAAAGTTTATATATAAGTTTCAATAAATTAATCATACATACATGTAGAGTTTTTCAGCTGAATCTTTCACATCGTACAACATCTTAATAGCCGTTATGAATGTTTGTTTTGTTTTCATGTAGATGACAATGACTCTTTATTTTTAATTTACCGTGGAGAGAATTTTCATCAAGGATAAATCCAACAAGTATTTGAATGATTCGCGTAAAACCCGTATAAAAAACACAAAAACGCAATCATTTTGTCAAGTTACCGTGAAATGTTTGATTTTAAAGATTATCAACATTTGAACACGTACAAATGACAAGTCGAAGGTTAATTACTTCAAGGCCTTTTCAGAGAAATTCTAAGGCAATTGGCAACGAATATCTATATATATAAAAATGAATGCTTGTTTGTTTGTTTGTTTGTCCCTTACAGACTAAAAACTACTGGCATTACTTTGGATTTGTTCCTGAAATCCTGGGGAGACCGAAAACTTATAGAGCACGGCTGATTACGGAGGCCATTGAAATTCATCAAAAATGATAAATCGAAGGTTAATTACTTCAAGGTCTTTTCGTAGAAATTCTAAGGCAATTGGCAACGAATATCCATATATATAAAAATGAATGCTTGTTTGTTTGTTTGTCCCTTACAGACTAAAAACTACTGGACCGATTTCGATTTGTTCTTATTAGTGTAAGAAGTGTTTAGACCGTGGTTTGAATGGTAGAAGAAATCGGAGGTGCCCGAGGAAGACTTACTGCATTATCTCTGCACTCCCATGAGATACGGAGTCAAATTAAAGTCAATTTCATATAGTTTTTAAGAGTAACAATGTGGGTTTTATGAAACTACACCACAGACATAGGAATTAATAGACGAGAAGATAATGGCGAGGGGTAAAATCAACTGTTGAAGAACGAAGGGGGTAAAGCTGACTGTGATTCGTCAATAAATCAATCTGACAGTAAATAGGCATCTCGCATTATAATATCACCATTAACTTCTTAAAAGTAAAATCTGCTTTTGAATGCATAGACATTTTTACATGGGAGCGCAAATTACTCGCCACGTTATGAACAAATTTTCGAAATCCAAATTCGGCAAAAAATTTCTTCTATTTTCAGAGTCGAATATTTCGTTTAAGTATTTAGTTAAGACACTTTTATAAATGTTCATAATTTACTTCCCAGCAACCAACCAGCTTTGTGTTTCGCGTCCAGACGTTTCTCGATGTGATAGTATATGTTTCTACAACTCATCCATATTATACGATGTGAATATGCAATAAAGTAAAATAATGCTTATATATGGAATGTAATACGACAATTGGGTTTATTCTCTTTTTCACATCTATTTTTACAAGTTTTCATAGCACAAGTCAACATTTTACCGTGTTATTTCGTAAAATGAACCGATGATGCCTCGACCATAGTTCGCACAAGAATGATGACGTCACGTTTTCAAATTTCACTTGAGGCCATACGCGAGCCCAGCCGGCTCCAATAGAACCGGTATGGGGAGTGGGGATAATACGCTTTTAATCACTTAGGGCAGGTCTACTAATATTCATATGTCTATGAACTACACGAAGTAAATGGTAGATGAAGTTGAAGACCGGTGAAGACATAACACGATTAATTTAAACAAATATATATATATATTTTTTAAACTTTATTTCCACCTTAAAAATGCACACAGATTTCAAGTACACTATGATTCAAAAACTCAAAATCTTACTCCAAACCATTCACAATACTGAGCAACGCCGGGTAGACGTCAGTTAGTGATTTATATTCTTGAGGTCTAAATAGCAAATGGTTTTTTCCTTCTATTCAAATATTCTATTGGAGACTCGTGTGCTAGGTTCATATGTTACCAAAGGATAAAGATGAAAACATGAAGATAAAATCGTAAAAATTGTGTTTGTATTCTTCTACAGTGTGGTTACTGCGGTTTTGAAGATGTTAGTTTTTGCATATATCACCTGTTGAAACTGAATAAAACCGTAAATAACCAATTGACGCGGTGCGGATATGTATTTTTTGTTTTCGTTTGACATAATTTTCTCGTAAAGTAAAGGAAAACCTTCGTCGGATTAAAGACAGCCGCATTAAAAAACGAATCTGAAAACGGGTGTTTTTTTGTGTTTGGTCTTGGCCTTACGCCAATAGTGCATATTATACAACAGGGTCATCGAAAAAGGTGTTTGTAATTTTAAAATGTAATCACTAATTGTGATTTAACGGTACAATTTATTCATTCACCAAAACACGCAGAAAATCTTATGTTTGTTTTAACATTTCTCAGACAATTTAAATATGACTTTCTCCTGTTGCACGGCAAATGTCTAAGCGATAGTTGATCTGCTTTCAGGAGGGTAGTCTTTCAATACGATATTGACGAAATACGTCAGTTGTTGTTAGGTAGCGGTATTTGCGAGTACGGTCAGAATATGATTCCGACAGTCGGTAGACAAAACACGTTGCTTTTATTGCGGCCTTGGTGTCGATAAGCTGTAAATATGCACAACTGATATTGTCGTTCGTTATGCAAAATAATTTGCCTATTAGTGAATGGAAGTGAACTGACTAAGCCATTAGAATTGAAAAATATCGTGTACACGATCCATAGACTTAATTAATTCACCGAAGACGCGATCAATTGATTCGGTTCCAGCTTCGAGAAACAAAAGTTCTTAGTTATGGCTTATGACCTCGTGAACTTATTAACAACAATTTTAGTGTCAAAAAGTACACGCGGACTATCAATGTACAATAAAGTGAATATTTAAATTTGACAACGTCAATTTATTAGTACTTTTGGCTATTACGTAGCCATCTGACGTTCAGGAATGTTAATTCATCGAGAGATGCGCCAGTGTTGCCAGTGTATATCGTTAATTCATCGAGAGATGCGCCAGTGTTGCCAGTGTTGCCAGTGTATAACGTTAATTCATCGAGAGATGCGCCAGTGTTGCCAGTATATATCGTTAATTCATCGAGAGATGAGCCAGTGTTGCCAGTGTATATCGATTCTGATTTATTGCGTTTCCAACATCGGACTGGATATCAATCGCGACCATGATCGGTAAATCGGTATAAAATCATCGGTAGTTACGCCTATCAATCCGAAATAGTAAAGTAAAGTTATCGACTTCACTGTGCTGGACTCCCTGGAACGCTGAATAATATATTTATTTATTTGGAAAAGTTTACAGCAAATCTTTAATTATATAATGATACAATAATAATATTATTAATTATGCCAATTATGAACTTTCCACTGATGAATAACTAATGGTAAGGTGTACAATGTCATAGAGATGTTCTCTTAAATTAATTTCTTGTTTAGTTAGAAAATATTAAAGATATTAAAATAAAGGAGGGTGGGGGGAGGAGGGGGAAATATAGGATAAGGAATTAAGAGGCAAAGGACGGGAATATATAGGAATTGAACTTCTAATTTGAGTTTTGTTGATTATTGAGTTTTTGTTTTATGTCGCGTAAAGTCGAGTTAAATATGTCAATATGGTAATAATTTAAGTTAAATGACTGTGTGGATCTGTAGATAAATGAGTTTTGTTTGGAATTGGTCTTACAATGAGGGAGATTAAAAGTAAGCGACTGTCTGCTGTTGCGATTGGGAACATGGAATAATAGGCGTTGAAGAAGATCAGGACTATCGATTAAATTGTGTGTAATTTTGAATAACATTACCGAATCTGCTATATTTCTTCGGATAGTTAACGTCTGTATATTGAAGAACTTTGCAGAGTCTTCATTACTGATATGAGATCGAAAAGAGCGGAAATTAAGGTACCTTAAAAATCTATTTTGAACACTTTCAATTCTATTTTTATGTATTGCATAGCCTGGGTTCCACACTTGTGATGCGTATTCAAGGATACTACGAACGTATGAGAAATACAGTGTTTTGAAAGTAGCAATATCTTTGAATTGTTTACAGGAACGGATTATGAAACCCAGCATAGAAGATGCGTTAGTGACTACGTGGTCAATATGTTTATTTAAATTCAGTTTACTATCAAGTATAACCCCAAGGTCAATCACAGTCGCAATTGCTGCGTGAATTCTATCTTAAATGTTGCAGACCCGTGATTTATTATTAATCCGGGATTTAAAAAAAGAAGATTTTGCAAAAAATAAATTAAAATCACATAGTTTTCAATGACCCTGTACACAAAGTAGTTACCTACCGTAGATTTAACAGCAAGGACATGCCGGAGAAGGTGGATTTTACGAGAATATTCTGACTTCTGATTCTACGCCAATAGTAGATAATAATAGATGTTTCGCCAAATCAATACCATCCGATACCGCCAACAGACTAACAGATTAATCTCATTGACAGCTAAATCAACCAGTTTTATTCCACAACATGTTTTTTCTCAGTAATGTTTTTCTATTTGTTCATCGTACCTAACCAACCACGTAGTTCTATTTCCAAGTAAACTGTCAAGTATGATGTAGGTGAAAATGGAAACCTTCTAGTAAGGCGACATAATACTATAATAGTAGGGTTTTGCTCGACGATCACATTTCAATTATTTCTGATGAACGTATTATTAAAATCTCAAATGTTTCTAGAGGGATCCTTACGGATATAAGTTATCTATATTTAATATTAATAAAAACAGGACCTTACAAATAAAATATTTTATGTAAAACGGTTATAAAATTAGTGGTAAGAGCCAGATTATATTTTTCTAGGCGATGAATTAGTAACTCTGGTGATCCCTCTAGAAACATTTGAGATTTAAGTAATATACATTCATCAGAAATAAATAAAATAAATCCTACAAAACGATCGTTTTTTCAGCAATATTATTTTTACACGACTTCATCACTTATATTGTTAAGATTCCCACTTAATTTTAGAGATTTGACAAGGCAAATTCAACCGCAAGTCTGTCCAGTACACCAGGGCCGAACGTCGCATATATTTGTGCACGGCTGCTTTACTTACGGTATGGTACGGTAGGTATTGTCTCGTCTTAACCGTTACTAGGGATTTGTTGTAATTATTAATTAATATAAATTGTGGTAATGTATGACGGAAGCCTTGTGGTATACAGGCAAAGTACAATCATCCTTGATCATTATTAACATCACTAACTAAGGAATCAACTCATTAATAAATTTCGCCTACACTAAATGTAATTCATTACTATACATAAGAGACTTGACAAGTTTTAAAAGTTATATATGCTACTGATAATAGCAGAACATTTCCTAAAGCAGTATCACATGAAGTACCTACTGGAATGCCAAATACAATTTATTTCGGAAGGTGACTCTACATGACGGTAGAAATAAAAAAAGACTAATAACTTTTTTCGATATTCCGTTTTTTTATCAAAATATTCCATAGAAAATTTAATATTTTTCAATTCAAACGATTTAACTTTTTAACCTGTAAATTTTGGTATTCGGAAAAAGGGGAAAAAAGTGTCTGTGAGTTTTTTTTTACAGTTTTATTCCGAGATTGATGGAATTTTGCACACTCGAGCTTAAAACAAGAGGATGGTCACTGTCTACATGATTTTTCTAAAATCCAACTTATCCACTTTTCCCACGCCTTAAGAGGAAGCTACAAGCCATGAATATGAAGTGTAGTGTTTTCTCTTTCTAACACCGTTTATATCATATTTCTCACTAATTCAGACCAATATTAACTGTTCCTAAAAGCGAACAATTTAGCCTGAGGGGTTGACGTAGGAGTCGGGAGATTATGGATTCGATTCCCGCTGGGCGCCAAAAATATACATCCATTCTATCACGAATACAGCACTGTTTTTAAAATATTTTATTGACATTTCAATTAAATTTGGCACGAGAAAACATCCTCGTACATTGACCACATTGTCAATTCAAGTGAGGAATATTGGTTCAGAGGCCAATCAGCTTCTACTGGCCCTTGACATTTAGCAGTCATCGATTTTGCAGGGGACACTTTCGAGATATAAACATACTGTAACAAACACAAATAGAGATATGGCGTGGAAGCGTGCCGTCTATCGCCGAGTTACGTCAAATTTCCATACCATTCCATACGAACGTTACGTGTAGGTGGAAACAGAGGCGGGGGTCGCTCAGTACGTTGTGCAGTAATGTGGTAAACGATGTTGGCGACACTTTTGTGCGCGACGTTTAATACTAATAATGGTTCATGCTCCATCACTCTTGTTACTTTTATCGATGCATAAGGTCATCTTCAGAAGGAAATGTGGGCCAGTGGACAGTGTGGACACTGTGAACCGAGTTCCTCTCGGTGGGTACTACTCAACCGATGTTTACGAAAATTCTGTAGTTTGCGAAATAAAGTTTTAATAAAAAATGTTCCGAATTTACTAAAAGTTTATCATTTAATAACGTTTTTAACATGATCCCCAATAATTCGAAGAGATTCTTAGTAAATTATCAATTCTCAATTTGTTCCGTGTGAATTTTCACGGCCAAAGTATTACATCATGATTTATATTGGGGTATTATGCTGGTTGTGTTTCGTATAGCTTTTCGGCAAGAGCAGAATACCATTTTTTATGAAAGACAGGAATAAATTTAAACAAGCAACACGATATACAAAATGTAATTACACCGCATAAAAAATCCTCCTAAATTGTTAGACATTGAATTAAAAGTTTGTAGGTATTACTAACAAATACGTATTTAATAAATTTTATTTCTTAATTTTTAATTCTGCTACCGGGTTTCGGACACCGGAATCTCCGCTAACCAAGCGATTGTTCCAATTTGCAATCACAACAGACTCAATGCACGACATTTCAACGTTTAATTGGTTCACTTGACTTGCCAGAATAATCAATAAACAATATACAAAAACTCTTTTTCTCGAAAAATGTCTATAAAAATAAATTTTTAATATTTTGCATTACTCAACATTTTAAAATCAATTTTTTTTTACAGTAACTATTAATTTTTTTACACAGAAGACTTCGAGAAAAATATTTTTTCTCAGGGCCTATGTCATCTTTGGGGATTCTGTGTTTAGGTATTTTTGAGGAGAGTGATCAGTTGTAAGAGGGAGGAAACACAGTGTGGATAACGGTACTGCAGCCGAACTGTTCAACTCAAGAACGAGTCATAGGAACGATCCGTTCTCATGTGAAAAATGTCAACCGTTTAAAAATGTTAGCACGTGTTTGTCGTGATCCGGCCATGCACCGGCGCTGAAGAGGACAATGACGCTAATTTCTCAGAGTATCTTACATTGAAATACCGGTATAACAAGAACAGCATTTCCACCAATTATCCATTGCTATAAAGATCCATTCGTTAAGTTAGGGAGAATCTATTAAAGAGTTTTTTCATGTATTTTGGAGCTCCAGACCAGAGGTGGCTGCCGAATTCAACAGTGCCCTCAGCTGGGCATACATATTACATAAGAGATGGTACATTGCAACTAAGGATTCGTAAAGTTAGTAAAGGAAGTAACTAGATCGCGTTATGCAACGTGCTTCTGTTTATCTTATAATATGAACTTGTAAGGAATATGTACACGACAATGTTGTAAAGTTAACATCTTCTGGCATACTGTTGGCATTTTAATCATGCAGTTTATATTCAATCGTATGTACTTGGGTTATGTTGTGGTCTTATATAAATGCATGTCCCCAATACCACGTCTTACATCCATCGATATTACATCTGATTCTACCAGACGCAAGTAAATCATTTTTATAAATAGATACGTATAAGTTTAAATTAACGGGTCATAAGTCATAAAATCTCTGACAAAACAAGCATTTTCCTAAGTGCAATGAAAATATCTCGTTTTTTAATGTTATCAAGATTAATTTGTAGAAGTCCGTTTTAATTTAAAAAAAAAAACAGACAGTTTCCGCGTAATAGTAATTACGCAGCAGAACTTGTTTTCAACTACAAAAGATCGTAAGCGAATGTTTTTATTTCTTTCTCTATAAACCAATATTTGACATATTTTTACAGTAAATGTACAATTTTTAACGTGTTACACAGTGTTAGACAGGAAAGTGATAATAGCATTTCCTCACAATAAAGAGACAAGGCTTTTGTGTTTGGTAAGGGAATTCTAGCTCATAATAATAAATTCATGGAAGCAAGAAATAATAAAATATTGTAAATAAATAAGAAAAATGCTACATTTACCGATTACAGAAAAGAAAGACTTAAAAAAACACACATGCACTCTTAAAACAGTTTTAGGTAATTTTTCAATTTAAGCTGAAATTCACAAATGCTTTTTTTTATTTTTAAAAAAGAAAGACAAACATCCCCGGTTTACAAATAACCTAAAAATATTTAATCCCCTTCTAACACTACAAAAGGCGAAATGTTGCTTGTGTTGTGATGGAGCCGACCGAGCAATTGGTCTCACCACGTCTAGGTAGGACCTAAACGCGATGCTAACTCGGCCACTGACCGGTCACCTGTCACATTTCTACACTAAACTGTAACCCTGAGTTATTTTTACTTTAATGGAGTAGAGTGGTGTAACACACAACATTTTAATACATAACACAACTTTTTCTTCTTAAACAATAATGTCAATTTAAAAATATTTTCCAATTTTTAAATTTTTTTTTTTACCATCGATCGGATTGCTCTATAACTCCTGACGAAAATTAAGTTGTGGAACTCCAACATTTTTGCGAAAATATTCAGAATTGTACAATGGCTTATATATAAGGGGGCAGTGGGGCGGGGGTATAAGCCTCTCCCATCGGCCACAGTATTGTGAAGGGAAAAAATATAATAGTACTTGTATATTACATTCCTGGAAAATACAACCATATTATTTGCACTGGTTATTATACTTACCACAATTTATTATTTATAGAAAGTAGTATCTAAGTAGATACCCAAAACACTTATTGATAATGTTTACAACCCCCCCCCCCTTTTTTTACCCCTTTTACCCCCCCAAGGATTGAACCACCCCTCCAAGGGTCGAACCCCTCCCCCACGTGAATGTTGCAGCTACACCCTTGGCCATGTACTTGTTTTGGAATATTATGTAGTAATACCGTCAAATTGACTATCCTAATATGGGCATTTCTTAGTTGTACAGTCAAATTTTAGATACCCGTATTTAGTACTTACTTAATAAAATAAAATAAATCATTCTAATTATAATAATAACTGTCCTAGATGTGACCGTACCTTTATTAGATTTTTCTGTTTCAGATTTTCATTCAGGAATCGCTAATATTGTCTTCAATAATTAAATATTACAATTTGAGGTTTTACTCATTAAGTTATTCCAAAAAATAAATAAATAATTACTTATAAATTATTATCGTTCAAATACATTACAATAAACATCTTAGCCAATCGTTTAAATGTTCATGAGGAGGTATTGAGTTAATATTAGGATTATAAATGAGAACATAAAAATCCAAATATTTTTTTGTTTAATTAGTGTTACAGAGTTGTATTTCAGATTTTTATCGATTAACAAATTAATTCTTCATTTTTTTTTTATTATTTACCAAACAATAAATTCACATAATTTTTTTTTGGTATAATCCACCTCACTAGGCTGAGCCTGTTCCGAGGTGGCGAGAGTTTGATCTAATTTTAGATAATGCGAAATTAGATAGAATCAAAGATATAAATAAAAAGATATATAGAAAATATAAATAAAAAAGATAAACAATTAGATAAATAAGAATTTTATAAAGAAAAACATAATAAATAATGAAAATACAAATAAATTAATGAGAACAAAAGAGAAAAATCAGGCGTGGAGTGTGCTATAATTTATGGTATTGTAGATGTTATCTGTCCGCAGTATACAATTCCTTTGTTGACTATCCATGTGTGGATTTTGTGTCTTATATTTACACTTGTTGCCAGGTCTTTAATATCTTTTTCCATTAAATTGAAAATTTTTGGGGCCAGATTATGAAAATGTCTTTGTCCATAGGTGGTATTTATCTTCGGGGTCATGTGTTGATGTCTGTTTCTTGTTTCGTTATTGTGTTGTATAGTATGATGGTTAAGTTTGTCTTTTTGGTAATATACAGTTATGATTTTTATGTATAGTTGCTGTATGTTCAGTACGGTGAAGTTCTTAAATAACTGTATTGTCGAGAATCTGTAAGGTTTTTTTGTGATAATTTTAATTAAGGCTTTTTGCGCTTTGACAAGAGGGTCCATATTAGTTTTAGCAGCACCACCCCAACCAATCATACCGTGAGTGATAATTGATTGGGCCAGTGCGTAAAATATTGTATTTAGAGTCTTGCATTATGTTTCGTATGTTCTTAAAGAAATATTTTTCCCTGGCAGGTGGAAGCTGGCCTACATCATACCGGTCCACAAGGGTGATTCGCGTCAACGAGTGGAAAACTACAGGCCAATATCCATTCTCTCGGCAATCCCTAAACTGTTGGAAAGACTTGTCCATACTAATATATATCCCCAGCTTGCTGCCAAAATTACAAAACAACAACACGGGTTTGTCAAAGGCAAATCTACCGTGAGTAATTTACTTATTTACTCTAATTTTTTGTTTACTAGCATGGATCGAGGCCATCAGGTGGATGCAATTTACTGCGATTTCAAAAAGGCTTTTGACAAGGTTGATCACCTTATTCTTATTAAAAAAATTATGTATAACGGAATTAGGGGAAACTTATTACGTTGGTTCATCTCATATTTAACAAAAAGACAGCAAGCTGTATCGTTACGAGGACATACTTCCGTATGGGAACCAGTTACTTCTGGCGTACCACAGGGATCAATTCTAGGACCGCTTTTATTTATACTTTTTATTAATACAGTTTCTGAATGTTTCATGCATTGTTTATTTCTCTTGTACGCCGATGACATAAAAATATTTGCTATTGTTAGGAATTTAAATGATTGTCTGCTCATCCAACGAGACTTAGTAAGGTTCGAAGCGTTTTGCAATGAAAAAAAAATTTACCTAAGTTACAATAAATGTAAACAAATAAGCTTCACTTAAAATCATAACGCTATTATACACAATTATTATATAGGCAACTATTCACTAGATCGTGTATACTGTATAAGGGATCTTGGCGTACTTTTTGATTCCAAACTTCATTTCGATGCGCACATTAAAAACATTGTGAATAAAGGTTACTGCATGCTAGGCTTTGTTATCAGAAACAGCCACGTATTTCGAAAGCCTGAAACCTACCTTCTGCTTTACTATACGCTGGTCCGTTCTCAACTTGAATACTGCACCTCCATATGGACTCCACTTTACGATATCTATAAAGAAAATATTGAAAGTATCCAGAAGAAATTTCTGCGTTACTTCAACCACAGAATGAGCGCACCTAAACGGGGATACACAAATATGCTCTCGAAATATAACGTCTCCACTCTTACTAACCGGCAGACTTACCTTGACCTAATGACCTTGTACAAAATTTGTAACAACTTTATCGACTGTCCTGGTTTACTCAATCTAATAAACTTTAAAATACCACCCAGAACGGCGAGGCTTAACGACTTATTCCATTTGAGCCGGACGCGCACAAATGCTGGTGTCAGAGATCCAATCAGAAGAATGTGCGAATTGTATAATAAAAACCAAAACCTGAAGGATTCCGACATATTTTTTGATACATATAGTACTTTTGGTAGGAAATTGAAGTCTGTTTTACTATAAAAAAGAAGAAAATGTGTACTTACTTCATTCACTATACTCTTTAAGTACTTTTTTATGATTTATCTCTAAACTTGTATAAAAATATTTGTACACTTTTATTTTATACTGAGCATTATCTATATACAAAATAATTTTACCTTATTTACATGTAAAAAATATTTAAAATTGTTATCTACCAGTCAATCAGTGGGAAATAGTTAGGATGCAGGCGAATTCTCAAGTTATTGTTTTACAAAATTATCTTTTAATTACTGTCTGTATCTGTGTTTTCTCCTTAAATAAATAAATAAATAAATATATCAGTTTTCTAACTTTACCCGCTGTTTTATTTATTTGTTCTGTCAAATTCATAAATTCATTCATATATTTCGCAATACTTCTACATAAACATATCACAGTAGTTTTGCACATGTATTGCGATCTAAGATACGTTTTTAAAACTAGAAAAAAAACTTAATTTAAGTTACCCCTGTTTCCCCGCATTTCCTCGAGTGTTTTTATGCTGAGTAGGCACTGACGCTTTTCCTGCTCAACACGTTCATATAAAGTCGCGCGCGGAACATCTGCACATCAGTTTAGTGCCTTTATTGATTTGGTTAACCACAGGTAACACACACACTCATTAAAATTCATAGAAATATAACTCATTCTAAATTTTTGTATTTCTTGGGCATTAAATATGTAACAATTTCTAGTTAATGACACGGTTGTGTACCTATATATCTATATAAAAATTGTAAATATTCGTTTGTTCAAAGTTCTCCGAAAGTTCTTCACAAATTTATTTGGAATTTTGACACAACATTGAATTCGAATATGCGCGTGTTTTTATATATTTCTTTTATTATATAGATGTCACTTGTTACAGGTAAGAACATGCTTTTTTAAAAAAAGAGCATCATATGTTGAAATTTATTATTTTTTTATTAATACAATTTTTTTTTTAAAATAAACAGCGCCATTTGTTGGACGTAAAAGCTACACGCGCTATAGATTATCTATCTGCACAGACAGACTGAACCATAGCAACGCGTGGCGGGGTACACCTAGTAATATAAAAAAAATAATTTACAGACCATTATTTTAGTTTTCGTTTTGAAAAATTTAACAGATTTCTCAAGAATTCAGATTATCCCGTAATTTTCAGTACTTACCTATTTAGCTTCTTATTGAGGTGTAATCACAGTGATTTATATACGTGTAAGAAATTATGATTAATTACTTGAAGATTTACTTTACTGTCCTCATTTCTCACAAAATTACAACAGGAACTAAAATATTAAATTAAAATTGGCATATTTTGTAACACATTCATCATATTTTAATTCAGAGTAGAATGTACTTTCATTATCGCCCGAAGATTAACATACTAAAGTGAACTATAACTGATTTTTCGTTGTTGCATGACAAAATCGAAAAAGACATTAAAAACTTAATTTAATATCCGTGCATTCCGTGTAAGTTGGACGTCATAGACTTAGATTTGTTAATTCAGATTATGTTTTTAAAAACCCTTTTTTATTGTAAGTACCGCACAAGAGTCCCAACTGCTCCTAACCGCCTGGAGCCAGTAAGGCAATGGGGGTATATTGTAAGGCTGAAGGCAGTGGGGAAGAGAGGAATGAAATCGGGAAGAGTAAGAGTAAGAGTACCTGGCTATTCAGATCTGCTCAACAAACACGGATAAAGCCATTTCAAGCAACGTTTAAATTCTGAGTGGTGGTCTTGTACCAGGGCGATACTGAGAGTATTTTCCACTCTGGAACTTGCCGAAAGCAGGTGTACTATTTTAAATGAATATTTGTGAAATAATACAAATTATTCAAATAAAATAACTTGCGCACGCCGGGATTCGAACCGCGACCTTCGGATGGTAAACTTCGGAAAATGGTTGATTTTGATTAGGTTTCTGTGGTTTACTCTTTTGAAATTGGTTAGGTAAATATTATTTCTCATAAATCATGAGTGCTAACAGTGATGGCATCGCATCCAGTTTCCGTATTAAAATGGTTTCCAACAACAACAAAAAATTACTAACAGTTACAAAAATTATTAGCGGGCATACAATGATACGAATTAATAACAAAAACAAATAAATATCATACCCATTGTAATCCTGTATTTTGGTTGACATGACGTCATGCTAGACAAATGATCACAATTTGTTCAAAAGCTGAAACGGTCAAGATATGTGAAAATGTCAAGATTTCAAATTGGAGCCGATTGTTAATTTGATTTTCATAGAATGTGACGAGAGTTTGAAATAACCCAAACAATGTGACTGGCTAATGAAAATATGTAAAAATAGATTTCCAGATTTTTTTTTAATATAGGGATTTCCGGAAACCCTTCTTTTACATTAGTTCCCTTCAGGAGGCCTTGAGGAAAGTAATTTCCCTCAGAGTCTATGTTATCTTTGGGGATGCTGTGTGGATGGTCTTTTTGGAGAGAGGAAGGAGTGAATTTGGATTTTAAAGAGACCTATTTAATAGGAGGGAAGAAACACAGAGGCTGGCAAATGGTTCCACTAGAAACGTCCCGTTCTCATGTGATAAATGTCAATGGTGTTTATGTGTTGGGCGCGCGTTTAATGTGTTTCTACTATACACCGATGCCGAAGGAATAAATGATGCTAGTAAAGAACGTAACAGAGTGAATAATATCATATAGCAACTAATTTTTGGTAGCTACCTTTTTAAATGGTCACAAAGTTTCTAATAAAATTGGTTTGTAATCTAGATAGATTCTCTATTTAGACTAAACGAAACACGAAACAACAAGGCACTGAAAAATAATAAAAGATATCGGCACAGTTAGGAATCGAACCCAGGAGTTCTTGTCTTACTGGGACAGGCGTCTTAACCTGTTGACCATTAGGACCTATTTATTAAATGTCATATATTATATATATCGATATCATATTTCAAATTCAAAATTTAAAAAATCATCTTGAAACATTTTTTTTACAGTTATCTTTTTTTTAAATTTGTTTTATTCTTGTTCTGTTTCATGTTTCGTTCAGATTTATTAGTATTATCTACTTCAATGGTATATTACATTAATGGATATAACCTTCAAAATAAGTTAAAGAAAAAGTTGTTCCTGAAGTGTTTTAAATTTAAACAAGCTTGGTTACTACTTGTTTCATTATTGATTTATCCTTGAACAAGAAAGACCAATAATCAGCTAAGTCCATATGTGCGAGTCACGGAATTACATGATAATTGCTTAAATAATTAGCGATTTGCATCCATCTTGCAGATTTACAAGCATCCTATGACATAAAGTCAACTTTTCCATCAATCATTCTCTTGTCATATTTGATTTCTAGTAAGAGACGACCATTCAGAATTTAAAAAAAAGATTTTAGCTGTGTTTAGTGACTAGATCTGTATTCCCAGGAATTTACCATCTTATTCTCCTCCGTCGCTTCCTTCAACCTCACGCATCCGAAGTCATAACCCCTCTCCTTTTAACTATATATTCGACATTTCTTTTTAACAATATAAAACAATGAGATTGCACGATTCTACCCGAACTAAGATATATAAACACACATTAAGATAGCAGCTAAAAAAATGTGCGTTACGAAAATGAAGATAATGTTGCTAGCTTTCAATCGAAGTATGATAGAGCTAAAAATGGCGTTAGTTGATTTGGTCGAATTAATTCATTGGTAAGATCACTTCCCCGGCAAGTAAGAGGTGTTGGGTTCAATTTCTAGATGCAAATAAATCTTTTCCCGTCTTTTCTGTTTTTGCATCTTTCGTTTGAGAGTCGTTAATATTGTCCTCAAAAATAACTTATTAATTCCTCAACGTAGTAAAATAAAATAAAAATACCTAGTAACAAACACACCAAAGAAATACATGAAGAACGAAAACCTGTTTTTGATAATTTTTTATTAAATTTCGAATATAATCAGGATTTCCGGTTAGGTGCACTTGCCCTTATAATATCTCATGACGAAATGCGAAAATATTCGGATTTCGTGAACACGTGTTCTGACATCGTGATAATACAGGGTTTTCCAATAAGAGGTGTTATTTTGATATTCAATCGTAAAATATCAATGGTTTCGTTGCTTTTGTGGCACGTAACGCCGTCTTGTTGAAAGTAAACGTTGTCCAGATCAATACCATCTGATACTATTCGCAAGACAAATCTAATGCAAACATATATCACAGATAATAACAATATAAGAGTGACTGATGAACATTAAATTTCATCAACTTTATTACAGATTATTACAAGATGAACTCTCTAATCATCTCCTTTATGCTGGTGTGTCTGACCGTCGTGCTGGCCGCCCCACAAGACAAGTACACCAGCAAGTATGACAACTTCGACATCGACTCTGTCCTCGGCAATGAAAGGATTCTCAAGAACTACATCAAATGTCTGATGGACAATGGACCATGCACCAGGGAAGGAAAGGACTTGAAACGTAAGCCACTCATATTAATTTCATAAAATTTTAACTTAGTTACTTACCAAGTGCCTGGTAGACATCATTGTACCATGCACCGCAGAAGCTATCAGTGGAATCACAGATTTCAATTAATCTTTACTACGAATTACTTTACATTATGAACACCAAAAACTTAAATAGAATTAAATTTAAATTGTTAATTACGCTATAAAAAAATACAAGCGTAAGCTACTAAATAATTTACTGTTTAAATCATTGAAGAAGAAGATAATACTAATGAGATCTAAACGGATGATGAAAAAGAACAAGACACAGAAAATAAAAAGTGAACGGTTGCAATTGAAAATAATTGCAAAGCATATAAGAAACAACTTAAACATAAATAATATTTCTACAAATACATAAGGATTTATTATAATAAAACAAATAAAAAACTTTATTCCACTTAATTTTATTTTGACCGTAACCGGTTTCAGCTCGTCAAAGCCATCTTCAGACTGGTACACAAAATTCTTAGTCTACGGTTTATATACACACAGTTCACATTAAGTGAACTGCGCTAACTGCCCAGCATATTACGTTGGTCAAACAGGGAGATCTTTCAAAACCCGTATTAAAGAACATTTTACAAATTGGGTAAATAATAAAGGCGAATTGTCAAATGTAGCATCACATTTATTAGAAAACAAACACTCGTTTGATAAAGACAGAGATGTTAAAGTTCTCCATACTTGCAATAAAGGCCATAAGCTTGATAGATTAGAATCTTTAGAAATTACTCGCTTAATTAATAAAATAGACCCTAACTTTGTAATGAATAAACAATTAGAATCATTTACCAAGTCTCCGCTCTTGTATCCATTGTAATTTTCATAATAATTTTGATGTTAAAATATGTAGTTAGGTTAGACCATCCCTACTTCAATGTAAACATGTACCCCTTCAATAAGTAACTTTGTAATTAATAAGCTATTAGTATTAGTTGCTAAGTCCCTACTTTCTTAATTCCTATAATAATTTCTCAAATGTAAACATGTATATTTTCAAAAAGCAAATATAATCCCATCATAAATAATGATTTGACATTAAAATTAGGTCATTAATAATGCATATTACCTGTGAGGTTTTTTCCCTAATAAATATTGAAATGAGCTACAAACCCAAGGTAATTAGCTTACTGGATTTACCAAATATTTAGAAATTCGACAATCTTAAACGACTTAGTAACAAATAAAATTGATTAAAACCCTATAAACTACCCCTCTCCCCCCTCCCCCATATGTTGTGTATATAAACCGTAGACTAAGAATTTTGTGTACCAGTCTGAAGATGGCTTTGACGAGCTGAAACCGGTTACGGTCAAAATAAAATTAAGTGGAATAAAGTTTTTTATTTGTTTTATTATAATATATTATAATGGAATTCCACCACGAATTATCGGTCTCAAAAATAGAAATACATAAGGATTTCTTTAGTAAAAATAATTTACCACAATTGAATATTAGCAAAAGAATAATATCTGTTGGAGGACTAACCGTGCCACTAGCACGAACCACAACAGCACAGCATCACTATATATTCAAGGGTGTTAAATTATTTAATAAATTACCCCTTGATATACGATCGGAAGAAAATTACGAAAAATATTTAAAAAAAATTAAATTAAAATACTCTTGTACCACCTCATAACTTTACTTCATCTATTAACTAACCAATATTTTTATTACTTTTATTGTTATTTTTTGTTAAATTACAAATATTTTTAGTTTAATTTAAACAAATGTAAAAATATTTTGTTGTCCTCTCCTAAACACAAGCAGCTGCTTTATTAGGAGAGTGATTGAAATATTGGTGTTTATATTGTCAAAAATTGTAACCTTGTTTATATGTTTCAATAAAAAAATTAAAAAAATAATCCTGTTTTATAGCTAAGTTTATTTGTGGCAGTTTCACTCGAATAACTTTTTTTTCTTTTAAACTCTTCATAAAATAATTAATAACCATTTTTTCGCCTAAATCGACCATT
This sequence comes from Hesperophylax consimilis, assembly GCF_061612785.1. Lineage (NCBI taxonomy): Eukaryota > Metazoa > Arthropoda > Insecta > Trichoptera > Limnephilidae > Hesperophylax > Hesperophylax consimilis. Next base: position 34,938,502 of record NC_142848.1, read on the forward strand.
TCCATACTCAACTTGCCAAGCGATTTGTATGCCTATTACCTAGATTCGTGGTGATATAACAAACATTGACATATTTTTTACTTTTATACTGCCCTTAAAAGGTGACTCTCTTATCTGATAACTGCGACACATAATTACACACAAAAAGGTATTTGAAAAGATGCTGTTGAAATAATAGCAACGAATTATTTTTGCTCAGGAAAATACGAAGTGTAAATAGGAGGTCTAGAACGGACGATCGATAAAGCTCTATCTCAATACGATATCGATGAAATCCGTCTTCTACGATCAGGTAGCGATATTTGCGAGCACGGTCAACGATTGATAAGACGTATTCCAACCGACGATTGACAATTTTTTGCGCGGCCTCTATAGTATCAGATAAGCTTCTTTTAACTTACATTTTTTTTTAATAATTTCGCTCGCTACGTAAAATTTCTGCCCAATTAACAAACGGAGTTGAAATAACGAAGTTCTTAGAATTTAAAGAATTCGATCACTTGCGGAAACGAAATTTGTTCACATAAGTTGTGAATAAAAATTTAATTAACTAACTTAATGTCAAAAAGTAAATACGGACTGCCAATACGTATTTAGATAAACATTTCAATTCAACATTGCAAATGTATTAACATTTTTACTTATTTGTATATTTTACAAACGTCAAACTGTATGACGTTTGACGTTTGTCGTCTCGGAATGTCAATTCGTAGAAAATACCTTCTGTTTTGCCAGCGAAAGTCTTCTTCTTGTTTATTGCGTTATCAATATCATTCTGGATAATAACAGCGCGACCGTGCTCAGGAAATCTTTATAAAATCATCGGTAGTTACGCCTAACGATCCGATATTATAAAGTTTCACTGTGCTAGACCCCCTGATAGGTTATAGGTATTTGACACATACGAGTACCAAGCAGGTTGTCAAGTTATATTTCATAATACCACACTTATCTGATGTGTGTTCGCCCTTCCTCTATCTTTAATAATAGCCTTACACAATGCCCACATCTTCATGACATGATTTATTGCTGAAGTGGAGAGTGCTCCCGGCTAATGGTTTATTATTGACGTAAGGTTCAACAGTGTTTATACGAGAAGAATCTCCTTACCACTGTCAATAGTTTCATCATGAAACACTCTGATGTAATTCTAGTTGCATAATATGCACCAAAACTAATAATGCATTAAAATTTATTGAAAAGATTTAAAAATTATATTTAGAACTCTGAAGAAATCAACCTTTAAGCGGTAGATACTTGAAATAATTAGTATTATTGGTATTATTAATTCTTATTACTTATCTAATACAACTATATTATTTCATTCATACGTCATAATTATAAATAAAATGTTTTTCGGTGTGATATTTTTCTTCGTGCTCCATTGCTGGGGAATAAATAAACGCCATTTTATTAGCGTTTTGTTTACCTATTATTTATTTAATTTTGTGTCTTGTAGTGTGTCTGAAACAAAGGTTTGTACCTCAATTGGGAACAAGGTTAGAAAATTTACGTCAATTGGGAACAATCTAAGAAAAATTATCTCAATTGGGAACAATGTAAGAAATTTTACCTCAATTGCGATCAATGTAAGACAATTTAACTGATTTGGGAACAATGTTAGTAAATTTACCTTATTCGGGAACAATGTAAGAAAATTTACCTGATTTGGGATCAATATTCGCAAAATTTCATCAATTGGGAACAATGTAAGATAATTTATTATGTTAACTATTCGTTTGGAAAAGATGTTTGACATTACATTTATTTAATTTATTTATTCATCTTATTTTAGCCATTTGTACATTACCGTTTCGGACTCTACCTGTTTCACTCTACATTCATTTTGTTACTGACCACATTAATTTTCTTTACACTCTACCTGTTTCACTCTACATTCATTTTGTTACTGACCACATTAATTTTCTTTACACTCTACCTGTTTTGGACTCTACCTGTTCCACTATACATTCATTTTTTTTACTGATCACTTTAATTTTATTTACAATTATATTTACTCTGTTTCGTAAGAACCCTTCCTTAATCAGGAGAATATTACAAACGTTAAGGGAAGGGTTTTTCCGAAACCGGTAGTGTGAATAAAATTAAAGTGGTCCATAACAAATTTGTGTTTTTATTGTAAATTATGACGAGCCACAAAGTCGATGCCTTTTACAAATACGTAATTTATAATTAATTACATTCATACATTATAACATTTTTATTATTAATTGCATTTTATTTTTATTAATATGGTGCCGACTTTATGGTTTCCTGCATTGTATTATAATATTGTATTCCTTTGTACAGTAAACTATTTTGTGTATTGGATTTGTCCTTTTTTGGTATCCTAATTTCGATGCACGTTCTTGTATTATGTTTGTGAATGTCCCTAGGCTGAGGGAATAAATCCGCTCAGACGTAGCATAATTAATTTTCTACGTGAGACCAAGATTACTCTAATTAAATATAGATTCTCAATTCAAATATAGATCAAAGAATTACAGTTGTCGTGTAGGGACTCTGTTGAAAGTGTAGCAAATGAATGCATTATCCTTTAAATGCCTCTTGTGTCCTGCAGAGATCCTGCCCGAAGCTCTGGAGACGTCCTGCTCCAAGTGCACCCCCTCGCAGCGCCGCATCATGCGCAAGCTCAGCAAGCACGTGATGATCAACAAGCCTGAGGACTGGGCCAAGCTGACAACTAAGTACGACCGTGATCATAAGTATACCGCCAGCTTCGACAAGTTCGTCAACGAGGACAACTAAACTAAAAGACACCGACCCTTAAGTTTTAATTAGAATTGATATTAAGAAATATCTGTTATCTTAATATGTAACGGATTAAAGGTACCACAAAATAGTGTTAAAACAAAAGTTTATGTCAATCCGATAAAATAATTTGCAATTTCGGTGGTGGGTTTGGGGACCGCCGCCCCAGGAACCATTTATTGTATAACCACCACCTCTGCCATAGGTCACCCTAAGTGGTTTGCTACGTTTTGTGATTTAGCAGGAGTGCCCGGGTTCATCGGGTGAGGTGTATTCAGAATGCGTATGCCCACCAGCTGCGTGACGTGCCGGATCGGGAGAGGGTGGTTTAGGGAGACCCTTTGACCTCTCCAACTGGTCTCTCGACCCATCGCCTTGCGCCGCAACGGGAGGGATAGATCGTTCGTCCGTCACTCCTGGACACAGATATACCTAGATTCCCACCCACACCTCATACCTTTTCCTTCCCAGAACTTTCTCTCCTTCCTTTCCCTGAAAAGACCCCTCACACATCATCCCCAAAGATAACTCCTGTATGGGGTTAAGTAAATACAAAATAATAATTACCGTAATTTCAAACATCTATGGTACAACGCCACAATCATGAATGTACCACTCACCACAACTAATAGCGGGTTCAGACGTTTCAATTTTAGTTGATCAACTCGACACTATTGAAAGCATATTAATGAGCGAACCTTCTTTCAACAAAGTTGATCGAGTTTCTACATAGAAATCTTGTCGTTAAATAAAAGTTGATGAACTAACTGTAATGGTCAATGCGCGCCAAAAAACAGATATTTGAAACATGAGTGTCATCTACTGAACAGTTTACACACTAATTGACAAAGCATAGATTTGATGAAGTTGTTATGGTTTGGGAATACTCTTTGTCCGCCATTTTTTCACTCGTCATTCTTGTCAAAGAGTCAATGTGGGTGACGTATATAATCTCGTTGCCCGCTTAATTTTAAATTCTCTCAATTACGATTCTTCATCGATTTATTCAATGAAATGTGTTTGATGGACATAGTTCAGAAGGTACTTCATAATTACGAGGTAATCCCAAAAGAAAGGTATCGGTTGAAAATTTTGTCGATGTTGTCGATGCATTTTTGTAAGCGCTGTAATAATTTTTATATTCCCATGTCATAGGTACCGGCTCGCCGCCATGTCATTGAGGTCAGGTTGAAACCCATATATATGGACATTATCGGAATGTATTCCCTTGAATGCTCACACAAGACGACAAACTCATACAAAACATTTGCTGTAACAAGAATAACTGCACAAAAACAACCGATTAACAACAAAAATACTGCTAAAATTAAAATAATAAGTGTTACATATTTTTTTGTAATCAAACATTACGTATTATATCTATCACATAGCAAAAACAGTCCTTAATGTATTATATATTTGACAAAATAGCTCTTGTATGTAATATTGTGATAAATGCATATTTTGTAATTATTTTTTTGTTATTCTACCATGTTGTGTAATTATATTATTATTAGAATGATTGAATAATAAATCTTGAGATTCAATGCTGTCTTTTTAATATATTTTTAATCATTATGTTAATATTCGCAGCATAAAGAAGAATTATAAAGTATTATCTCAATTGGTATACTGTACATTATTTTAATTCTTTTCCACCGCAGGGGTGGGATATATCCATATATTGTTAAGTGCTTATCCGCTAGGCTAAATGAACTCTGTACGATAAATTAATCATTGATCAATCCTGATTATATTATCAATCACTAAATAAAGAACCCTAGTACCTACTGAAAGATTCTTCCATATTGAGAATTTATGTAGTAATTACTCCCACCGTGCAAGCTCACTGAAAGAATCCTTGATTGAAGGTGTTAGAATAAAAAATGTTTCTTTAATTAGTAATGTGATATTTGGGACTATTTATAGGTCTAAGGTAGGTATTTAACCATCCTCGCGATTAACTGTTTTTTTTTATTATTTATTAACTTTCAAAAATACATTTATACTATTAAGTCCCGTTAAACTGATTGATATCAGTTTGTCAACGGGTTCTTTTAACAATTACTTTTTAAATACATATACAATTTTACAATTACATAAAATATACAAATAATTACATTAGTACAAAAAAATTCTTTCACATAACCATTTTTTTAACATACATTTCCTTCTGTGAGTCAATTCACAGCTTTTTAATGAGTTTGGTAACATGTTGTAAATTATTGGAACGAGGTATTCTAGAGTTCTTTGACCGTATTTATTCAGGTATCTGGGAACTACAAGTCCATCGTTTGCAATTAGTCTTGTATTATGAACATGTGTCACTATTTTATTATGTTCAGATTGAGATGTATGCTGACTCGCAATTTTAAGCCACAATAAAGCACGAACAGATAATAAATTTACAGAATTGTATAGTAATGACTTTGGTACGTCATTTCTTTGTTCGTATTTAATTTTGTTCAATAATAATTTTACCAAATAATATTGTACATTTTGGACTGAAAGAAGATTTATTTTTGTTGAATGTCCCCATGAAGTTATTCCATATCTTATTAGGGAACAAACATAAACAGTTGTTAAAACAAATATCTATTACAATAAATAAATACTCCTAATCGGTAGAAAACTCTTTTCGCTTGTCCGTTGTATAATAGCCACTGTTTATAGGGTCGAGTAACTACAGAAGAGTAATACCGGACCATATATAAAATAAAGGTTATTCTATGGATAAGCTATCAAGGGGATGGTGAAATACCAAGATATTGGAGACAATAATACTTGCTGCCAGGTCAAACGCTGGGTTTATTTCGGATTGCTAAAAATGAAGGACATGCTGGCAGTAGGTTATTTATTAAAATTAATGTGTTATCGTTACCAAAGTGAACGGCGAGTCTCAAGGGACATAATTACGTTTTTTTTTAAATAGGGAGTCCATTTTTATGTTATGAAAAAACAGTGCCTTTTTTGTAAATACCGCACAAGAGTTCCAACCACTCACAACCGTTTGGATCCGTGAGGCTATGGCATCCTCAATTGGGGTATTTTATGAGGCTGAAGGTAGTGGGATTTCGAAGGAAATCGGAAAGAGGAAGGTGAGGTTGTAACTGGCTATTCATATCTGCAAAAAACACAGCTAAAGACATTCAAGCAACGTTTCAATTCTGAACGATGGTCTTATACCGGGGCGATAATGAGAGTATCTTTCAAGCCGGATCGCGCCGCAAGTATACTACTTATTATTTCAAATGAATAAATTGTGAAATAAAACAAACTCATAAAATTAAATTTACTTGCGCACGCCGGGATTTGAACCCGCGACTTTCAAATTGCTAATCGAGAGCCTTAACCCTCGACCACGGAGACCAACCACCTAATCTAAACATAAAAATATTGACATCTTGTGCAATTAAATTGTAAACGCTAAGTAACAAAAACTAAGGGTCTAAAATATTAACTAAAATTCAAAATTGTAAATATTACATAAATCATAAAATGAGATATGAGAACACAAATAAATAACAACAGCAATTATCACAAATATATACCTACAACTGAACTGATCAAATGTTTATAAAATGAATGGTACGCAATTGAACAGGATTTATAGCAACAAAATGATAACTTGGAGAACGTTTTAAATTATTCAATGTTAGCTAGCTTTAAATGTTCTTGAATTACACTAAAATGAATATAATTCAAAATCTTATTAAATAAGTTACACGCTCGTGTTTATGGGAGGAGTACGTGGAGTAAGTAGGAGTACATGCAACATGAAAATAATGCTTAAAAGGCGATGTGCAAACAATAGTCTTATTAAATAACTACAAACGTATTTCAACATACAAATTAATATAATTCAATCTTAAAATTAACTACAAACAATTCAATATACACAATTTTAGAGAATTAGTATTATCACAATAGCTAAAGTTTTTTAAATTCTAGATAGTATAAATTAAGTATACGTAGGTATATTAAGGGTACAATATATCACTATCCAATTTCAGGGAATTAATTTGCTTTTTGAATTGTTCATATTTCAAAGCTCCTGTTACCTTAATTTTGTTTTTGAACAATAACATATTGCATATTTGTAATAAGCATTTAATTTGTGGCTTTTCATAATTTACAATAAAAGATATAAATTTGTTTTAGACCACTTTAATTTTAATTGCACTCTACCGGTTTCGGAAGCACCCTTCCTTCGTCAGGAGAATATTAATACTAATCTATGATATACAGGGTGCGCCAGAGAAACTTACTTATTTGAAAGTTCAATAAAAACAAAAGCACTGTAGTTATTGTTGTAATTCTTTTTTTATTTGAAAATGCAATGTACCAAGTTTTTTTTCATACTGTTTTAAAAATTACATCTTTTAAATGGCGACCCTCATCGCGCATACACTGGTTAAGTCGTTTTTTGAAGTTCTCGTCCACTCTTCTCAGCATATCAATTGGAATATTGGCAATAGCATCGCGAATGTTGTTTTTCAGGTGATCTATGGTCCGTGGTTGATCGACATAAACAAGGGATTTCAAATAACCCCATAAAAAAAAATCACATGGAGTCAAATCCGGAGAGCGCGCCGGCCATGGGAGATCGCCTCGGAGAGAGAGATGAGGCGGTTGGGGAAATGTTGTCGCAGCAAATTCATGCCCGCTGCACTCTAGACTACAGCATAATGGCAACTGACGAGAATGGGAAACAAATTTGGGGACGTCCCCCTCCAGATGCGCCCCCTCCCGCCCCTCTACCTGCCCAACTCAACGGACGGGAATTTTTTCAAATAAGTAAGTTTCTCTGGCGCACCCTGTACTAATACTGATGACATTCTAATCTATGGTTAACAAATAATAACCAAATTAATTTATCGTTTAGTCCCATTCTAGATATGCTTCTAGTAAACCGCCCTGTTATTGCCGGAATTCCCGCAATTACCTACCCGTCCCCTTTGTTAACCTCCCACTCAAACACCTAAATTATATTTTTTGTGTAAATATCTGTCGATATTTTGTATCATAGGTTAGTTTTAATATTCTCCTGACGAAGGAAGGGTGCTTCCGAAACCAGTAGAGTGCAATTAAAATTAAAGTGGTCTAAAAAAAATTTATATATTTTATTTTAATAATATATTATACCATTTCACACCTATATTCAATTAGTGGTGTTGAGTCATGGTCGTTCTTAGCATTGGGGTGGCTATTAGGCCCTTTGTTTTAAATCTATTGCTTATGCTATCTAAGGGATGAATATTATTGATGAAATATTCTTTATGAATTTGATACATAAATACGTAAAAATGATTAAATTAACCCAAAACATCTAGTTTGTGCATGTTAACTTACACCCCCGACATTAACCAACAGTTGTCTCCATTAGATATTTAAGATAACAATAAATATTTGTTAGATATTTTGAAAGTTAAAATCAAGAGTATTTTTTAAAGAGCTTTGCATGCAGCGGAATTTAAAAGCTTACCAATATTGCTTTTTTACAAGATTTGCTACTGCCCACCAAATACGACCTCTATTATCAACAGACAAAACCAATCAACTTGCTCTGTAAAAGAAAAACAAATTAATTTTCAACGATTCAGTCACTAATCTAAGATTCAAACCAATATTGAAAAACTTAGATTTTTTATACAGGAAAGTATTAAATTATGATAGAGCTTTCAGTCTTTTGCCACAGAAGTCCGCTGTTTTTTATTCTTTTATAGCACCAATTACAGCTTATTTATTGATTAATTATGCAACGAAATAATTACTTTAGTAATAAGTAATTATATGTTTAAATGAGATTACGATTAATAAGAGGATTATAATTGTGGTTTCCTAATCATAATAATAACTGATTTATATTTCTTGTGTAATCTTAAGTAGCCTGAAAATCATTTAAAAAAAACATCACTTCATTTTTATTTTTATATAGCACCTCAAAGCGACACGTATCTGTACGGTAACTTACCCGATTGGGTTATGTTTTGATGCCGGTAAAGGAAGGGGCTTCATGGAAGGGATTTGTATGTGAACCTTGGGGAGCCAGATTAAATGAAGGACAGATTTCAGAAGCTTTTTTCACACTTGTACCATTTTATACAAAAACGAGACGGAGAATGACCTGTTTTCATAAATCCGAAATCAATGGTGGCAGGTCCTTCAAGCAGGATCCATTTAAATACCCGTAATACAGACGCAGCATACCTACGTTCCGAACCGCCTTCTTTTCACAGAATCAAGCAGGTAAATTAAGCTTCGGGAGCTCTAGCCCAGAGGTGACCATCAAATTCTACACCTCACTATTGATAATACACGGAGAAAAATGAGTATTTCTAATTTTTTAAGAATCTCTTCAAATTATTCGTAAATCGATTAAAAACGGGATTGCAGGCCTTTAACGAATGAGTTTATGGGTTTCCTGATACACTTTTAGTAAAATGCGGAACACGTGTTCATAAAAATCCTAATATTATCAAGGCAAATGGAGGTGCATGAACACGTGTTCTGATATATTAGGAATTTATTGAAAGTTTATCAGGAAACGGCCCGCAATCCCGTTTTTAACCTGATTACGAAGAATATGAAGAAATTCTTAATAAATTAACAATACTCGTTTTACTCCGTGTATATGAAATAATTACATCGATACCTTTCATCATCTTATGAACTAAATAAGCGTCAAATAATGCCAACAAAAATCCTTATCATATTTTTGTGGTGGTGTGTTTTTGTTGAATATGTTTGAAAATTATTAGTAATTCAAAACTTTAAAAAAATCCTAATTCCTACGTAGAATGGACACTGCTTCGATGCCTCAATACTTAAATTAAATTAATTACAGACCCTTGAAAAACCACGGGATATTATGTTAGTAAATATAGTTAGTCTTAGCAAATAACGCTGCCTTGAAAATGGAAAAATTGCAGACCTTTGAGAAACATTTAAAATATAGAATTAAAAAACTTTTCTTTGAAAAAATATTGTATTATCGGTAGGTACTGTTTTGAATTAACTGAATTCTTAACAAATCAGTTCCCATTTTGAAAAAGACACTTACATTCATAATGAATCTGAGTTATAATGAACAGATAACCAATACACAATGTAATAATAATCAATAACCAGAGTTAAAATCACTCACAGATCAACAGCCGAAGTAAATATGTCCGATGATGATGAATGAAAAATGAAATACTTTTTTTATCAGTTGACAACAATCACAATTTACCATCGTATCGGTATCCGGAGCACAGAGTCGTCAAAGTAATTTCACAATATTTATGTAACACTCGAAATTAATTCAATTTCACCATTCATTCTGCCGGCCTTTTACTCGGCAAACTTTTGCGCTCCGGGTAGTGAGAACATAAGAAACGTCTGAAATTGACTGACTTGTCAACAAACAAAAACACAAAAATTATTAGAGAAATTATTTAAAACGAGTCCCTCGCGATTGTGTTCAGAAGTCCTAGCAAATCAGAAAAAAATCCATTTGATTTAATTTTATATTGATCCCGCTTACAGGATAAATACAAGAATATTATTTTATCGTAATTTTTGCTGAACATATAATTTTTTTACTAGCACTCCACGAATAGATCACTCTTCATCTCATCTTCAAATATCGATTAAATAAATTACAGTCGATTGTTGAATACATTTTTTGTTGACGCTACTCGGGCGTAAACAGTACTCTTAGGAGTAAGTTGAATACATATGAAAAGAAAAAACTTTTTTTTTTAATAAAATTTTATTGTAACAAAAGTAACGAAAAATGGTGTTCATTTACAGGTGAGATGTATAAAAGGGTAAGCGATGCAAAGGGAGGCGAATTATAAAATTAGGATCTAATAGTTTTGGGTAGATATTGCTTACGATCTAGGAAGATATCACACTATTAGCCATATAAATAATACAATAAATACCAAAAATTGTAAACAAGTAGAAGAAGTAAAAGGTTAGTCGGATAAAGCAATATGAATGTAACATTAATAGGCGAAAAATAAATGTTAAGGGGTCAGGGTTCGTCGGCTATGGTAAACTGGCATCGGTCATTATATTCAAGTAGAACTGGTCTAAGCCTGCAGATTGGTTGACAGATGTGACTCGAACTGATTTGCCGTTCTGTGTTAAGTTGGTAGAATCAACCTGCTTCACTTTGCTGTTTTGATGAAATCAGCTGCAGAATATGATAGAATCAACCCACTTTCACAAGAATCATACCGCTTTGCTGTGTTGTGTTGATAGCATCAAACTGCTTTGCTGTCGTGTGTTGATAGAATCTTCTTGCTTTGCTGTTGTGTGTTGATGGAATCTTGCTTGCTTGTTTAGTTGGTTAAGTCAGCATGTTGTCGTAGTTGGTCACGTCAATTTGCAGTGATGTAGTTTGGTAGGTTGTTAGGTTGGTAAGGGTCGGTTGTTCAGTGGGCGCTTAAAGCTTGGTGGTCAGATCCTTGTACTTGACGGCGTAGATGCCCTTGGGGTCGTACTTGCCCTCCAGCTGCTTCCAGAGGTCGGGGCGCTTGTTGACGAAGTGCTTGATGACCTGGAACCAAGAAGAAATATAAGATAAACGAACTTAAACGGATAGACATTATTAAAGGGAACTTAATTATTTTATTTTAAAATACTAAGACCGATTAATCATCCACCTGTACAAGGTTTTTTTATTTCAACACTTTTAACAATAGTGCCTGGAATAAGTTCCATGTGTCCGCATTCCTGAGGATTTTTTTTTGAATTTGTTCTAGCAGTTTAATTTGGAAGCCGGGTTTGGGTATCGCTGCCCCGGGAAACATTTATTGGATAACCAACACCTCTGCCATAGGTTTCACTAGTGTTTCGCTACGTTTAGTGATTCAGCAGGGGTGCCTGGGTTCGTCGACTGAGGTGTTTTCAGGAAGCGCCTGCCCACCAGCTACATAGCGTACAAGATCGAGAGAGGTTCACTCCAGCTTACTTCTTACAATGCCATCATGGCTATCATTGGGTCTGGGTCATTAAAAACTGTTTAGATGTTCTGATGATAAACCTCAGGAGTTTGCAGAAAGCTGGAGTGAACTGTCAAACATGGTCGAAGAACTTTAGTTTGGGATCAAAAATAACACCGGGAGAATCATAATCGAATCCATTTATTAAAAGATTGTTTAGTTCGTACCTTGGTGGAGCCATCCTTTTGCTTTTCGGTGCACTTGCTGCATTCGTTCTCTAGCGCGTCGGGAAGGGTGTCCTTCAGGGTCTTGGCATCGGGAGCACAGCGGCCCTTGTCCAACAGGCACTCCACGTACTTGTTGAGGAGTCGGTCAGAGGACAGGATCTCGTCCAAGTCCAGGTTATCCCACTTGTCCGTGTAGGTATCATCGGTCAGCGCGCACGCCAGCACGCTCAGGAAAACGAAAGCGATCAGGAACTTCATCTTGGATTCAATGGCGGATAATCTGAAAATATTAGTTATTTATATAAACTGAACAAAATTTGGAATTGGAAAAAAATCTGAGGACCCCATGGACAACCAGGCGCACTAATATGTATATACTCGTATAGGTATATCCATTCTTGAAAGCATAGGCATCTGACATCTGAGTATTATCTTAATGATAGTACGGTTTGTTCAATATTTGGATTGACAGGATTGTTATAAACGGAAGTGACGCCATCTGTTATTTTCAAAAAACCCGTAGTGGCGGGTTTTTATCTGCTGGTCAACAATAATAGGCTATAAAATTTGTGCCTACAAGAAATAATAAAGAAAAACAGAAGAAATGCCAGGTGGAAGTGTTTCGTGATTAAAATATTTGCCCAATCGACCCTTGAATTTCCAGTTTCAAAACAGTGTTTCATCAAGATTACGAAATTCAAATGCGATCGAAATCTACGATGACAGGTGAGTGTAAGTGAGACAGAATGCGTGCTAAATGGGCTAGAACCAAAAGGTACAAAGTCAGGGACGACTTCTACTTTTCTTTTTGATTCTATGGCCTACAACTTATCGTCCCCAAAAAAGACTTCATTGAATTGTTTTGATTAATTGTATCAGACCGGCTCAAGTTTCGGGGTTCCATAAAAGCTACAGTAAATCTGGGGTCCAATAAACTGGGCATTTTTTAAGACTTGAATTTGTGAGCCACCTCTGGGCTGGTGCACCAAATTTCTTGATAAACCTATTTAATTATGTGCAAAGGTAGGCGGGTCGTCTGATTGACAATCCATCATTAATATAGAGATTGTCATCTTTAATGACACGAGCGGAAAACCCGTCACAGTTTTTAAATACTAAACATAACTAATCAAAAGCATCAGACCAATTTTCCAAGAATATAATACTGAATCCTCAAAAATATCGCGTATTTATCAAACAGGTCAAATCACAATGACATAAAAAATATTCTAGGTCATAAAACCACATTCGGACAAAGAAATTATATTTATTTTGCGACGAAACTCCACAACATCCTTCTCTCTGATATAAATTGAATAGAAAACATTGAAAGATTACAAATATAGAATAAAAATCTGTCTGAAAGAGATTAATAAAAAAACTAAAAAAACATAAATAACTAATAAAACAGAAATGAATAATAGTTCGCCTCAGCACAAGTCACCCTAGTGAGGAGAACTAAGAAATACAATTTACTATACATATATTTATAATCATATTTTGTATGTACAATGTTTAAATAGTCGGTATAATAAAAAATAAAATCTATTGTTGAATTGTGAACCCGTGACTTGGGGTCAGAACAAAGCTTACCCCTTCATCACCGAGGTCGTTAAACACGAACAAGTAATAATTACTGCACAACAATCGACCAATCGGTGAGAAGTTTGCGATATGACCACGCGTTGATTTTCACACGTGATTATTATTTTCATACTAATGTGCAACGGCCATGCAACGACAAACATATTAACGGCTTATTTCCTATACTTATTAATGCAATAATAAATTCTTCACGACCAGTAGTAGGTACTAACCGACAAAGAAACCATAAAACCACAATAAATTCACACAGTGAACAAACAAACGTCGCAAAACGCAATGTCATCAACAATCACGCTATTATCCACAAGTCAGTGTTGTAACCGTTTACGTCTTGGTTAAGCACAGGTACATTAGCACAGTGCCAAAACAATAACACACTTAGTCACAGGTAACATTATAAGTAACTCTTTAAGGTCTGCACGAGCGATTACACCTTGACATAACTGATGAAGAATTGTTACTTCCATTTTACCACAGTACGAGTTAGTAGGTACCTACTCTCGATACTGTTTATATACTTTATCATTGAGTACATATTCAACTTCTGTATGAATATGCAAACAAATTATCTGCAGTGATCTTGTGTCTAAGGTCCTGAGAGATCAGTCAATAAACATGAATTACTGCATGTCTTCATTTACAATTACAATTACAATCAGTGACGTGCTGTAATTTTGCGATTTTCAGAACATTTTTATCTTATGTTTATTTCACGACTTTCAAATGCGATGTTGCTATCTAAAATCATAAATTAAATTACTGACTATCATGAGTTATTTAACAGAATAGATTTTAAGGAACCTAAACTTAGACTCAAATAAGACTGTATTCCAAATGTAATTTTATTTTCTCTGATGTAGATATTTTCAATTGCAACGAAAGTTAATATAAATTAATTTATTTGATTTGAACGGGATTTGAACTCTAGATCTCCAGCTTGCTAGTCAAAATCCTTACCCCTTCGACCTTGGAGCCCGTCAAAAACACTTTAAGTGAATGTGTTCGTCGTAATTTGCTATAATGAAAACTGAATTATGATAATAACAATCAACTATAATTATTGTTTGCTATATTGTGATCACAAAATTTTAAAAACTTATGCACAATTTTTAGGAGTTTAATTATATAAAATAAACACTTTAAATAATAAGATGTAATTTTTAAATACCAATGATAATTATTTTTGAATCTCATAAAATGTCTATACTTAAAAAAACTCAAAGCACGTCACTGGAATCTAATCCCACCATAATATTGTTATGTAGATTATACATCGTTATTGTACCGCCAACTTCACAAATAGTTGAATACAATGGTATAATATTTATACAACAGGTTGAAACGAACAATATAAAAACAATAAAATGAATATTGAATGAAGAGTTTTTTTTGCTGACTTGGGTAATGGTTCTCAGCACTCCAAAAAAGAGCTTTGTAAAAAAAAACTGTTAGAGGAATAAGAGCCTTGAGAGTATCTCTTTGCGAGATATTTGCAATCGAGATAGACAAAGAGAACCAAAAAACAAAACAGGTTATAGAGATAACTATCGGAATCTTCTCTTAGAGATGGGATTATGCCAGACAGGTATACGAAAATAAATAATTTTTGAACTTCCAATATCACTGGATACCGACTGTTATTTTATTTTATTTGGTTTTACGTCCAGTCGGGCTTTTACATGGATTTTAAGAACATAATATACCTAGTGAGCTTTTGAAAATTATTTACAATATTTCTAAAGCATGAAATATCAGTAAAATGATAAACTGAATATGAAATAATATTAGTAAAACATATAACAGTAACATGAAATAATATAGAAACTAGAGCATTACTACATATAAGACTGAAACTACATTACCAACGCTACTATAATTTGTAGGATTCAACAAGTACTGGTATAGATTACGCTTAATTCTATAAATGGAATCAATAAATATATCAATAGTACCCCAAACTTGTTGCACAGATCATGCATCCTGTTGGTTAGTGAGTGTCTCTGATAGTTGGTTGTGTATGTGTTGCGGCATATAGAATTTAATAGTGGCAACGATGGCAGGACTGTCAATTAAGTTGTAAATGACTCTGTGTAACACAACCAGGTATGACATAGAAATAATTCTCCTGTCAAACAGTGTTATTAGACGCAACTGATTCATCAAACTGACTTCAATTGGAATGTTAGAAATTTGTGCTGAGCTCTTCCTATATTGTTAGTTAGTGCTTTATTATTAGGCAAGAGGTCGCCCAAGGACAAAATGGTTTGACGCCCTAAATTTACATGTCATTTTTTATTTCTTAACAACTGTTTATGTTCGTATGCTAATGAAGTCGGCGGTATAACTACGTTTTGCATTTGAATAACGATGTTTATTATTTAATTGTGAGCAATTTCTATAAAATAGTATGTAACAATCACGCAATTCTCCACAGAAAAATAATTATATGATAAAATAATACTCAAAGAAACAATGCGTCTGTTTCAATATAGAATCAATGGTTTATGACGTCACTACATCTCAATATTTACAATTACTTAGGGATAAAATTAATTTACAAAAGAAAATAATGTGGGATATCGGTTGAAAAATTATTTTTCAACTAAAATGTGTTTATTTTGAGAAAGATGTAAATAAAATTTCGCCGTTTTTTATTATTAACTCAATAAATTTCTGGGTTTATAATTAGTTTTAATAATAAAAGAATAATACATCCTGGGTTTTTGCCGTATATGCATTTCAAATATATAAAGATATTTATTGTAATTTAAAAATATCGTGGTATACTGTTAATTAAACAAACCGAAAATTCAAACTGGTAATATTTTAAGATGCCGTCTTAATAGGTTCAAAATGCCTAAGGGCAGGTCTCAATTAAAACACTCAAAAATAAAAAAGGTAATCGTGATCGGTTGAGTCCTCGATTAAAACCTTACAAACGAGTTATGTAAATTAATTAACACTGTTTTTATGAATAATTGCACAAAATAGGTGAGATATAGAATGTAACTTACCTCACTGTAAACGGACCAAAGCACTGAGGACGAATGATTTTTGTTGCACATGCAGCTGGTATTTATAGTTCCGACTCCAGGAGAATAATTCCAAGAGGTGATGCTGGTAAAACGTCATCGCAGTTCTCTAGAGGGGACATCTCGGAAAAATAATTGCATTGGCAGATAAATGTGTAAATTTTACCAACACAGATACAAATACAAGGGGAGTTCAAACTATCAAAGGCGGAGAGCAAGGCAAATAGTACTTCAGATTTCTATACGCGACAAGACGTGGAGGTAAATTATATATCGTGTTGTTTGGTTGACAGGACCAGGTCAATTGGTATTGCAACTGGACTTATGTCATTCTACAAATAATGACGGAAGCAATTTTTTATTTTATTTTATTCACAATGAAAAATAATTACAAATATATTGTCATTACAAAGAAAAAAATCAACCTTTCTAGTAATGCTAAACAACAAATCTTTAAATAGTATAAAATAAAGTCACCATCCACATCTGTCTGTTTATTCGCTCAGTTCTTCTAAACTAAATTGATAGGGTTTTTATTATCATTTAGATTTTTTTTTCGGAAGGTTGAAATATATATTCCATGCATATTTTATTTATAGAAAGTAGCGCTGGTTAAACCTTATGAGATATATCGAAATAATGTACAACATAATTGTATCTTTAAAAGGCCTACAGAAAAGTCCGTGTTGGTGTCTGTTTATCTCCTAAGGATTACCTTCAGTAACGCCGGGTACACGTCAGCTAGTGTAAGAGGGTCGCAGAGGGCCTGGTAGGAGACAAATGTCTTGGCTGCGAAATATACGAGAGTGGACCGGCATTAGAAGTGTGGAGGAGCTATTCCGGGCAGCGCAAGACAAAGAGACATTTTCTAGAGTGATCGCCAACGTCGGGGGGACCTGATACGGCACATAAAGAAGAAGAAGTGTAAGAATAAAAAAATTAGTACGTATAACAACAACAACCAAAAAATTCAAAGACAATAAAGTTTGGGCCAAGTGTAGTCAAGTGAAAAGATTCGATAAATTTAGCAAGGTTGTAGAGCACTATAGCGAAAGATATATAGTCACATATACATTCGCACAGCAGGTTGCAAGAAGGTTGTTTGCTTCTTTGAAAAGGAACATAGAAAGTTTCGGGTTTTCTTATGATGTTGTTTTTGGTTGTGGCCAAGAGAGGAGATTCTAAATGGTTATTTATAAAATAAATTTGATGTGATTTTTGTCACTACGTTCATTTATTTTTCCAATTTGAATTATTCTATACATTCATTACAGTCGGTAAGCAGTGTGGACAATAATTAAGGAGCACAATGGGGTTGGGGAATATTCTTTATAGGATATGTAAAGAGATTTCTATATAGAATAAGCGTGCAAGTTGAGAGAGTTATGGGAGACATAAACTTGGGTGACAAGATGTGTCATTTGTCAAAGGGAAATTAAGGAAAACATGAAGAGACCAGCAGGAAGAAGGAGGCATTACTTCCTAAAGCCCGCTAGATCCCTCAAAAGGTAATGGGGTCTATTGTGGTGATGATTTTGTTTAGAATTTACAGAACAGCTTAAGGGCACACAATAAACTACATACGTACGACTTCCGTAAACAATTGTGTAAAAGTAGATTATCGTCTCAACATTCGTTTTTTACAAAAACTCTTACTGCAAAATTTGATCCATTTGAAAACAGTCTGGAAATCTATATGAATTTTAATTTGAAAATTTTACGTAAAAAAGTGATTTTAAAAACCCTGGCCCAAGTAATGATCAGAAATTCTAACAATGGTGATGATTTGTAAATTGACTTCTGACCCATGGACTGATATTTTATTTCTTAAAAAAAATATTGCAAACTTATCTTGATTATATCTATTTGATCAATACCCAGCGTAGATTGTTTCAAATAACCATCGGTATAAGTAATATCCAATAAAATTTTTATAATATATCGATGGCAGGTTTGGTCTAAACCCAGCTATTGATACAACCACAAACGAATGGGTCAATGATAGCAAATAAGGTTAGGTAAATCATCTTTGTTACAGAATGTTTTATGGACTCTGCGGTTCCTGAAATGACCTGTTCCCAATTTATTATGGTTTCTGTTGAAGATGAGCTGATTCATCGTCATCTATTCTCCATCAATACCGTATGACGTCAAACACAAACCTAAGGAATTATCAATCACAGTGACAAAGCAGTAGGCCTGTCTTTGTACCCAGTTCAAAACGAATGCATTCACATTTTTGAAAATTCGTGTGGGTTTTTAACACGTGGAAAACAATTAATATTTATTTGAATCATAGACATATGAATATTAGTAGACCTGCCCTAAGTGATTAAAAGCGTATTATCCCCACTCCCCATACCGGTTCCATTGGAGCCGGCTGGGCTCGCGTATGGCCTCAAGTGAAATTTGAAAACGTGACGTCATCATTCTTGTGCGAACTATGGTCGAGGCATCATCGGTTCATTTTACGAAATAACACGGCAAAATGTTGACTTGTGATATGAAAACTTGTAAAAATAGATGTGAAAAAGAGAATAAACCCAATTGTCGTATTACATTCCATAAGTAAGCATTATTTTATTTATTTTAAGCTTATTCACACCGTATTATATGGATCAGTTTTAGAAACATATACTATCACATCACAATGTAGCGATTCTCAAGTGTGCTCATCGTTGTTTACTGGGGTGAGTAAATTATGAAACATTTGTAAAAGTGTCTTAACTAAATACTCTGAAACTAACTACGACTCTGCAAACAGAAGAAATTTACTTTGCCGAATTTGGACTTCGCAAATTAGTTCATAACGTGGCGAGTAATTTGCGCTCCCATGTAAAAATGTCTATTCATTCAAAAACAGATTTTACTTTTAAGAAGTAAATGGTGATATTATAATGCGAGATGCCTATTTACTGTCAGATTGATTTATTGACGAATCACAGTCAGCTTAACCCCTTTCGTTCTTCAACAGTTGATTTTACCCCTCGCCATTATCTTCTCGTCTATTAATTCCTATGTCTGTGATTTGAATCTTGTACCAGAGCGGAAAATTTTCTCGGTATAATTCTGGTTACACCGAGAAACCCACAGACACACGCATGTGACCCTTGACTTTAGTATCCACATTTTCATCAATGATCGCCTGGTTTCTCTGCACCTTTAGTCCCTTCCTTGCTCTTAAACTTAAACTTGTTTGTCTTATAATTCTGGGAATTTTCAAAACTCTCATCTTTTTCTTCTTCTTGTGTCCTCTCCTATAGGAAATTGTCTATCTTTAGAGTAATCTTTATCTTGTGGTGCAGCCTAGACAAACTCTACGAAACTCCTACAATTATGCAGATTTAGACGTCTTACCCTAGATTTTCAATTGATATTTTTTTCGTTTTCATATAATTACCAATGTATTGCGGCTGTCGTCTTTTAATTGTACAATATCACTAGTCATTCGACGAAGATCTTCTAAATAGTTCAGGTACGCTACCCTCTGCGTTCAGGGCATTTTGAGTATGCGCCTATATTATATCTTTTCCACATTTAAAATTCTTCCATTTTAGTGCTTGGTTTTATAATTTTTTGTTGATCAATGACTATTTAAGATATATTTATCATATTAAGAAAAGTATTGATATATAGAGGTTATTTATATTCAGTCCCCCTCAGTACAAATTTCTGTTCCAAGGCGGACTGTAGGTTGTTGTGTTGGTGTTATACTTAAACTGTCTTCACAATTTTTGTAATTCCATCATCTTCAAGTAAACTTATCTTGTCTTTATCCTATTTTGCTAAACCTTTCTTCATTTATATTTTTTAATTTCCCCATCTTCAATTTTACTTGACCTGTCTTTATAATTTTTTTATACTTATCCTGTCTTCATAATTTTTGATATTTACTCATATTCATGTTAACTTAGCTACTTGTTGATAAACTCTTTAAACTTCATGGGATTTGTAATTTAATTTATATGGGTATTATATAATTTTGTTGTATGGATTGCTTCATGTCAATGTCCATGTTTCCATGCCTGCAGCATAAAAGAGAAAACATAACTACGAAACGTTCTGAATCTTAAAATGACAATCTCTGCAATCCCATAGACACTCATACACTGAGACAATGGCAATTAAGCACGCAATGCTCGGTTTGTTCGCAGGTCCTTCGTGACCGCCTCACGACCAGCAACCCAATGTCCAACTACCAAGAGCTCCATTACCAAAGATTCCTCTACAGAGTATACTTACTGCTTACTGTAAACTTGCTCACTTGCTCCCAACTCAGTCTAATGCCAATGGTGAACATAATAGATACGTGAAATACTTTCATATACTTGTCAACACTCGTGGCTCTCTTTTTCTTCATTTTCTCGCAATTGTGACAAGTCGCGGCGTGTGAACTCTAACACAATTATAGCACAGTTATCATAGTTGACATGTGATTTTGGTTTGATAATTTTACGCGAGAATTCAGTGAAAATCACAAAATAAAATATGTGTGATTTATGCATTATTTTAATTTAAAAAAAGCTAATTTTCGAGGAATATTCAAAGCTTGGGGGCGTAGGCCTTTGTTAAAATATATTATTCTTTTGAATTGAACAAATATGCTTTTAAGGGCTAGGCAAAAAATTTGAAATACCACAATATTCGGTCTAAGATACTTTATTCACATTTATACGTACACAATGTATTATTGTTGAAATGACCCGAGTCAAGTATTTGATTGACTTCATCGTGCCATGTTGTTTGAGTGTGGCGTCCCATTCCCATATGTTGTGTGAATTCGTTATTTTGCACAAAGTTTAATTATGCTAAATCTAACTTATAACTTTTTACAGCCAATAACTCAGAGTGTTTCCCTAAAATGGAATAAATCTACACAAAAGGGGATTTTTCGGGTTATTACAGTAATTTATCATTCGTTAAGTAAGTAGGTAATTACCTTAAATTACCGCTTTTGAGAATTTAGGTTTTTGTAATTTCCAACTTTTGAAATATTTTATTAATGGTGGATTTCAATTCATAACGTTTTTTTAATAAAATCGTTCATAAAGTGGACAAAAGTCATGAAGGTTTTACAAAATTTAAAAAAAATCATGTTTTTACCCACATTTTATGTTTACATTAATGACAAATTTTCCTAATTTAAAATTAAATTTGTTTACACTTTCTTATAATTTTATTTCCGTCGGTAATTCGATAAATATCTTCATTGCTCCCTACATCAACCACTTTGAACTCTGGGTTTTTAATTATTTTTATTTGATGTCCTTTCCTCGTCTCGTGTGTATGTTTGTGCTGCAGATTTTCAAATTTTCTTAGAAATTCAATTGCTGTGTAAACATCAATTATGTTATGGAGTTAAAATAAAGGATCAAAGTAAATAATGTATGTAAATCATACATCACTAATTCCTTCAACATTTCCTTGATTGTCATATACCTATTTTTCCTCAGTATAATTTTCGTAGCTCTACTTTGTAGCATTTATAGGCATTTGTTTCATATATCCATCGTTGGCTAAAAATAGAATGCTGCTACAGTAATTTTAACGTATGGTAAAATGACTGCGTTTTACACTTAATTACTGAATAAATAATTACTTATTATTAAAACAATTAACGTATTCATAATAAATATATTACTGAAAGAATAAAATTATTATCATTCTAGATATTAATCCGGAAGAAAGTGGTGTGCAGATATTTTGACGAAATAAACGAGCAAATAATATACAGCTACAATAATTAGTACGCTACTGCGTACTTCCGCGTATATCTTCTCCAAACTTGTTCCATTTAAGGCCCCGTAGTAAGCGTTCAAAGATGGTTTGAAAGTGAGATATGTAAATAGGGAGCGCGCTAATATTAAAAAAACGATAGTAATTAAGCGAAAATGGTGAAAATATTTAATAAAACACGTCTCGTTTGAAATAGAGCAAAAATCTCTCGTAAAATTCTTTAGTTGCATTTAAAGATATGCTTTGAATTTTTTCATGCCGATAACTTATTAAATAACAGAACAAAACGTGTTTTTACTAATTTTCGGAGCTTACTTTGCGAATTTTTTCCATCAACGGAATTTCATATAATTAACGATTAGGCATAACAAATGATTACATATTATCTTAAAAAATAACATATATTTTTTAACTTATAAACTTAAAGAATTGACGAGAAATTTGTTGTAAATCAGTAGAAACTGGATGAATGCGGAGGTTTTCGGGTGCGTGTAGACCCGATTCCATAGTTCTAGTTAGAGCGTTGGGAGAGTTGGAGGTTAAAAGCGGAACCTATGTTTTCGCTTCATATCTCATCTACATATAATACATAAATAGAAAATAAGTTATATACATTGCAATTATTTTTTTTAAAGCCCCACTTCTTAAAAATTGACTACTTATTTTCTTTTCATTTTACAAGAACCTACAGAAAGCAAACGTATATCAAATAATTATAGTTGTCGAGCAAACGAATATTTCGTTATTATTACCAATTAAAAATGATTTTTTTTGCTTATTTACAAATTTCCACAATAATTCTAAAATCAGCTCACCCAAGAATAATAATTCTAAACTATTTATTAGTTATATTTGTGTTTAAAATTAACAATATTTTCAAATATATTAAATATTGTACAGGACATTCTTCGACCCTCTAAAATAATTATTTCATTTGTAAACCAATATCGAAAAATATGATTTAAGATTTTCACGGCCAAAAGTATTTTTGCTATTTGTTTTTGGGGTATTATGCCGTGTTGCGCTAACTCCTTCTTTAGCCAACGTTTCGGACAGCATTGCAGTGTCCATCATCAGGGCAGATGTGTTATTTAGTTAAATAACACATCTGCCCTGCCTTTGCCATTACATTGTGCAGAAGGAATTTCTATATTTGATCCATTTCACCAGAAGTAGAGAAAAAATGGCTTATTTCTACATTAAACTACACACGTCTATTTGGTTATCCCATCAGTGCACAGGTATATAAAACATATCCACCACATTGTTTACATTTATTGAACCGAGTCTAAGGTCTAAGGCATGTATTTTAATCTGTGTGTATACAACAATGCCTAAGGTCAAAAATACCAACCTTTACATTTAATGTATTTGTTAAGTGATAAATAAATATGAAGTTACTAGAACCTATCGTAGAATTGTGCAAAATCATCGCTGATGTTTCCGTGACACGCAATAATATGTCAAATCATTTTTTGTGAGGTTAATTGCGGGAAGCAGTTAAAAATAAGATTTTATTCTCATATATACCAAAGTTGATTTTTTTTTAAATTGGCGTATTGTTGTGTCAATACTCCCTCTGGAGGCTTAATTTAAAAGAACACATTACCCGCTTACTTCTAAACACCTACCCTCAAAATTTTGAAATAACACTTACTTTCAACAGGCGACATAAGCCTCTAATAACGGGGGTTTGCTCGATGCTCACATTTTAATTATTTCCGATGAACGTATTTCTAAAATCTCAATTGTTTTGAGATGGGTACCTAGGGTACAGTATAAAAACAGCACCTTACCATTCAAATATTTTGTGTAAAACGGTTTGAAGTGTTTATAAAACGTTTTTTCAACTTTAAAATTAGTGGTAAAAATCAGATTTTATTTTTCTAGATGATACATCAGAAAAATTCCCTAGAAACAGATTTTAGTAATAAGTTCAATAGAAAAAAATTAAATAAACCTCACGGAAAGACCGGAGTCTAGGCCTGCTAGGGCAAAGTCGACCGTAGGTACGTCCATTACGCTGGGCCGTGCGCTGAATATTGTTTTTAAACGACTTCTTCACTTATGTCCTTAAGATATCTACTTTATTTTAGAGATTTGATAGGTCAAATTCAACCGTAGTTGTATCCAATATATCAGTCATACGTCGCATATTTTTGTGCACGGTTGCTTCACTTAACGCCTTTAAGATTCTGGCTTTATTTTATGGTATTGTCTCGTCTTAATACGGTGACAAGAAACAACTATTTAATAAGGGAAAGGGGGGGGTGACAAAACATTAGATTTTTAGGTTCTTGGTTTTAGATTGAAACTGAACTATCCGGCAAACATCAAATCATACTAATAAGTTCATAAGATCAAAAATGACATAAAAAACGGGAAATTTTTCATTTTGATGAAAGAAATTTTGGAAAATCGCATTGTTTACCACCCCCCCCCCCTCTGACGTAAAAAGTTGTTGATTGTAGTAATTAAATTGAAACAAAGTTTTATTCAAATACTTTATGCGTATTGTTATTTTAAATTAGCTTAAAAAACAGGAACATTGGCTTGATTGAGCATTGTACCTACCTTTCTTTCCAGGGACTAGAATCAACCGCGCTAAAAACCTCGCCAAATTCCGATCGGTTAGGACTGACATTTATTTGGTAAATTAACTGCTGTAATGACCAATTTCTGAAAAAGCCACCTAAAGTCGATTCAATTTGCACAACAAGGAACAAAAGCACAACGATCTGTGACAGATCAATTTTACTGTCGTGAAATAATAAATGTGGATAAAAGAAAAAAGTTTTTAGCTGTTTTGTTTTACTGCTTAAGTTGGCACCTATTTGTAATAAACTTTTTAAAAGTAACAGTTAAAACAGTAGCCTTCAACATTTTTTGTTTGTTATTATTTACGAAGCATGACCAAGGTTTACGTTTTAGGAAAGATAAATTGCCTTGTGGGAAGCAAACAAAGCAGCGATCTCACATTAGAGTACCTTCGACTTCACCAATAGCGGACGTGATGTTTGACTTCAGCCTCCAGCACCACGATGCTTTGGGTCGAGCTAGCCCGAACAGATACATTCTGTTCCTGATTTCCGAGGTTACCCCACCCCGCGGGGTGCGTGCCGTGTTCGCTCACCACTTTCTCGTTTAAATATCAATATTTATTTATTTGTGTAAATTCGTTGTAAATATACCTGTAACTAACTTTGATGGCGTTCTTATTTGATATATCATTCGAAACACATTTATAGAATGGTGACATGGTGACCCAAACGAGATCTGTATGGAGAAGTTGTTAGTTGCGTAAGAATGAGCAATACAAATATACTATAAGCTTAAGAGTTCTTCTTTATAGAAAATCTATGTTATGTCGTAAATCATTAATTTATTGTTGTCACCTCAGCATAAAATTCGCATTAAAAATGTCGAAAGAATTCAGCGAAGGTTTATACGATTTATAAAGAACCATTTATAAACTAGATTTTTTTATTAAATACTTAAATATATACTTATAGATACAGGGTTTTCCAATAAGAGGTGTTATTTTAATAGCCCGCTATTTCGGTAGATGTTACTTTTGAAGCTGTCATTTTTTGACATTTGACAAGTAGAAACTACGCCATTAATAAAAATGGAACTATACACGCTTCAACAACGCATTGAAATTATTAAAATTCACTTGATTGAATCAAATGCAA
This sequence comes from Hesperophylax consimilis, assembly GCF_061612785.1. Classification (NCBI taxonomy): domain Eukaryota; kingdom Metazoa; phylum Arthropoda; class Insecta; order Trichoptera; family Limnephilidae; genus Hesperophylax; species Hesperophylax consimilis. The sequence continues at coordinate 34,964,505 of NC_142848.1, forward strand.
ATCATCTTGAGTGATGAGGCCCATTTCCACCTCGGTGGCTACGTAAACAAGCAAAATTGTCGCATTTGGGGCTCGGAAAACCCAAGAGTTATTGTTGAAAAGCCTCTTTATCTTCAACGTGTGACTGTTTGGTGCGATTTATGGTCCGGCGGAGTCATTGGACCTTTTACTTTTTGAAAATGAGTCTGGAGCAACAGTTACGGTGAATAGATTGCGCTATCGAGAGATGATTAATGATGTTTTATTGAAAAACTATCAAAATTGGATGATATTGATCTGGACAACGTTTAATTTCAAAAAAGCGGCGCTACGTGCCACACAAGCAACAAAACCATTGATCTTTTACGATTGAATATCAAAATAACACCTCTTATTGGAAAACCCTGTAAATACCACGTACAAAGAGGATTGACGAAGAATAAGCGACTTATATATATATTTTTTAATTGTAAATTCGCAGCTCGACTGTTGTGAACTCCTAGGTCTCGTTAATATAAGAGTTCTTACTCGACACACTAGGCATAAGGGCCTATTTCATCGTCACTGTTGACCAACGAATTATCTTGCGAAATCGCCAATTCCTCGCCTACATACAAAAATATATATGAATATCGACCATCCAAACGACATAGACATTTGTAAATTTGAAGAAATTTTATACGTCATTATTCCGGAGTCAAATTGAGTATCACCCTATTTGGTCACCACATTATATATTAACCAGCTAACATATACCCGGCGTTGCTTGGAGACTTTTCTCTGATTTCTATAAATATAATATGCATGTATTATATATATAAGCCTTCCGGAAGATATTCTCTCAATAACAGTGAAAACTCTCTCAAAATCTGTTGCATAGTTAAAAAGATCTGAGCGCACAAACAGACAGCTCCGGAGGGAGACTTAATTTTATACTATTTAGAGAACCAGATTTTGAAAAAATACACCACAAATTTTTAATACACATAAATTATTAACTTATTACTCTTATTGAAAGTATTAACTGTAACTGCCTAATGAAAAATCTAACATGAATAACTCTGTCCTGTCTTAAAATGATTAATTCACCTTTTTACAGCCCTGCATTATTGTAATTGATTTCATTCCATTTTCCTAAAAGAATCTCACACGGAGAAATCTTACTGATATAAAATGATGTTAATTAATTAAAAATCTGGTCAAATTATTCGTTTTACTGTTAAAAACAGGACTGCAGGCCTTAACGAATGAACAATATGTAAATGTTACTGAAAAGATAAACCAAATATGTTGTGGATTGTCAAATGGTCAATTTTTCCTTACAGTGATCTTTAAACGGGTCTAACATTTTCAAAAATAATATTCTTTCTGAATATCCATAATAAATATAAATACTAATTTCGGTTGTAACTCCGGTTCAATGAACTACATGAAGAACTTTTGCTTTTTAAATTGATGTGTCATTTTCGTAATTGATTTTTTTAAACATTAACCCAACTCAGGAGGCCCTGAGAAAAAATATTTTCTTCATGGCCTATGCCATTTTTAGATGCTGTAAGGAGGGTCTTTTTAAAGGAAAGGAAGTAGAGGAAATTCTGGGAAGGTAAAAGGAATGAGGGTTGGGTAGGAATCTAAAGATCAGTGTGACCAGGAGCGACATATGAATATATCCCTCCCTAAGGCAATAGGTCGAGAGACAATTTGGAGAGGTTAAAGGGTCTCCCTAAACTAGCCTCTCTCTATCTGGCATGCCAAGCAGCTGGTGGGCAGGCGCATTCCGAACAAACCTCACCCGATTTACCCGGGCACCCCTGTTAAATCACCTAACGTGGTGAACCAGGTAGAGGTAGTGGTTATCCAGTAAATGGTTCCCGGGGCGGCTGTACCTAAACGCGCCTCCCAAATTGAAATGTTTGTTTGGAGAATTCGGAAAAGTGATTAAGTACCTACCTACCTACCATTTATTGGATAACCATCATCTCTGCCATAGGTCACTCCCAAGTGGTTCGCTACGGTCAACTATCCCTTAGATACTCCAGGTGAAGTTGTTTAAACATTTCAAATAGGTATAAAAACTCATTTAAGATCAAAAATATTCATTTTTTTTATTTTATTTTTTTTATTTTTATTTTTTATATATTCAATAATATTGTTATTGGGTTTATAAAAACAGTTTATTTTTAAACAAGTTCTGCTGTGTAATTATTATTACGCGTGACAGCTGTTTCGCCCTCTGAAGGCATTATCAAACTGTCCTGACCTTCAGAGGGCGAAACAGCTGTCACGCGTAATAATAATTACACAGCAGAACTTGTTTAAAAATAAACTGTTTTTATAAACCCAATAACAATATTATTGAATATATAAAAAATAAAAATTAAAATGGAGTTCTACAAATTAAACTTAAAAACAATAAAAAAAAAAAAATAAAAAAAAATATTCATATTCACTGTCCTGTCTGGTACCTGGAAGTTGAAAGTTCTTATGTAGCAAACACATTGCAATCTTTTTAGGTATAAATGGATCGAAGCTGAAAAAATCACAAACAATGTACCAAAAAGTATCTTCAGTGGGAAAGTAGGTTTGAGTAAAAGAGTAAATTAAAAATGTCATGGATCAATTTAATAGTGAACAAACATTCTAGGAGTTTCTAACGATATAAATAAAGGACTTTTTTTCGACTTCAAAGACAACATCAGCTTAGTTTTTGGCCTTGTTGATTTCGTCCCTGTACTTGTCGGCGTAGATTCCCTGTGGGTCGTACTTGACCTCGAGCTGGCGCCAAAGTTCGGGGCGCTTGTTGACAAAGTGACGGATGACCTTGGTTGCAGAGTCCTTCTGCTTCTTAGTGCACTTGCTGCAGTTGTGGGAAAGCGCGTCGGGCAGGTTGTCCTTGAGTGTCTTGGCGTCAGGTGTGCAGCGCCCCTTGTCCAGCAGGCAGTCCACGTACTTTTTGAGCAGACGTTCCGAGCCGAGAATCTCGTCCAGGTTCACGTTGTCGAAGCGGTCCGTGTACTTGTCGGCGGGCAGAGCGGCGCTGTAGGCCACCATGCACAAGGCCATGGCGATGAATAAGAACTTCATGTTTGTTCTGAAATTTAAAACAATGAATTAGTTAGCGGTCGGATTCTCGTAGAAATTACAATAACATCGGATCGAAAAGAGAAGTTCAAAGATGAAGATGAGACAGGTCGATGATGAAAAGAAATGCTTGACGTACTTTGGGAGGCCCGTCTCCAATTTTGGATGCCAGACTTGCCGATGAAAAGAAAAAATCTCAAGAGGAAATCTACGAGAACGATTATAGAATTTTCGTAGGCTGTAATATTCTATAGGAGACGTACTATTGTCACCAAAAATATATTTAAAAATGATGAGCAAGCTGTTTGTATAAATCTGTATTTCCACCTTGTGTAACCTATGGTCTATTTCTATTTCATAAAACGAAAGCTGAAGTCAAATCAATATAATCGTAGTTATATTTCACTGATCTATTTCATAGATTCCAATGTAATGAGGTGGGATCGCAGGTTTAGTGATTACAAAAATTAATTCTGCGTTGTATTTAACTTATTATTTACTAAAACTATATAACTGCCATAATTTTCTCGCCTATTGATTTTATTTAAATGAAAAAAGATGTTGACGTTACTTTCCACGGTGAAGTCAAATTTACTAATGATAATGATGGCGGGCCATATTAAAATGAATCTATCATATATTTTTTAATGAACAATCGAATTCAAGTAAATGATAAAAGAATGATAACCACTCGAGCGATTGGTATGTTTATAATTAACTAGATTATTTAATTAACATCATTCCTCAAAAACTAACATGGAAACAAATAAAACTGATTACTGCGGTTTAAAGCCAATAAATCTACGTAGATTTCGCTGTTTATCTCATATTTTTATATTGTATAAATTTGGCACACTAGAGATCGCTCAAAGCGGTTTTGTAAACTTGTCATAAAATGCCAAAAATCGCTCGAGTGGAATATATCATAACAAAAACACGACAACTATGAATTTTTGAAGCACAATTTTTTATCAGCTTCAAACTTTATTATTTGGCTGCCTTCTTTAGGCATCTTTAAAAAAATAGAATCACGTATCTTTGAATGGAAGCCGCTAGTCAGTGGTCAGCGCGTCGCAATGTTGATAACTTTAGAAAAATGATTGGCAGCTGTCGCAAGGACAAATGATGAATCAATTATTGTTATTCCATGGTTGACGCTATTTTTAAATTTGGTTAGTCGAAGCACACGTTGCCTATTAGGCTGGTCAGTATCTTATATTTATTTATAAACATAAGCATTGTTTACAACCGGTGTTACCTTTTAGGCTAGTTTTAATGTTTCATAAGTCTGATCGGCAATAATAATTAGTATAGTAATCTATTTCACCTGCAGCAATATGAGAGGTTAATACCTCTAAAAACTGTGTTTCATTACGATTACGAAATTAGTGTGGAAGACATGGTCTCTGACATAAATAGTCTAGAACCAAAAGGTACTAAGTCAGCGGCACATTTGTTTCCTTCCAAATTTATATGGAGGGAACTTCTAGTTTTCTTCTTCATTATATATATTTTTTTTTTTTTTTTTTTTTTTTTTTAAAAGAAAGACAAACATTCCCAGGTTACGAATAACCCAACAATGTTTGAAAATCTCCTACTACCACCACAGAAAGCCGAAAATGTTGCTTGTGTTGTGATGGAGGACTTAGCCAGCCGAGGAATCGAACACGCGACGCTCGGGTGAGACCCAAGCGCTATGCCCACTCAACCACTGACCGGTCACTGACTGGGTTTATTCTTCTATTAAAGCATACTAATTTCGGTTGTTGATTTGTCTGTTTGTGTAACTCTGGTTCAATGAACCCAGTTTTATTTGGATCTAAGTGTCATTATCTGCGCTAGTGATCATCATAAATTTTATGCGATATGTTGTTTTAAATATGACCTAATTAAAACTTCAGTAACATTTGATGTACAGTATCGTTTCTCGTGTTTTCTAATTGATTAAAGTGTCAAAAACAATGCTTATTTTCGACAATTATTATCATTTGGGTTAGGATAATTAATTGTAAAAATAAATAAGTAATTAAGATTAAAACGTGTTTAGTGAATATTATAAAATAAGTCCACAGTTAATAATTATAAAAACATCCATTATGCACAGTTCACTTTCATAGAAAGCAATAATGATTATTCATTTACGACAATATTAACGACTCTCAAACGTTGATTCGCCCGTTCGATCGATTTTTTTTTTCAAAATCTGTCAATCTATTTGTATTTTCTAGTAATCTCTGTTTTTTTCATCCACTAATTGACCTCTATCGTAAGAAACCATTCCTGTTCAAGTACTTATGCCCTTTTGTCGAAAAAAATCGTTCATTATTTCCATGACTGTGCGGAACGCTCCAAGAGGCTTACCGGCAGACCAACTTTTTCAAAGCTCACTAAATTTCCATTCTCATACAAAATACTTCCATCTGTGTACCAGATGACGTAGGATTTGTTGTACCGGGATCTAAAGGCCCCGTAGTAGGCGTTCAAAGATGGTTTGAACTATAATAGTTAAGCGAAAATATTTAATAAAACACGACTCATTTGTAATAGAGCAAAAACCTCTCGACAAACGCTTTAGTTTCATTTAAAAATTCACTGTGATTTTTTTCATGCCTATAACATATTAAATAACAGAACGAAACGTGTTTTTAATAATTTTTTGAGCTTACTTTACAATTTTTATTCTATTGAGGGAATTTCCTATAGTCAACGATTCGGCATAACAAATTTATAGATATTATCTTCAAAATTAACTCTAGTTTTTTGTTAATTAAAAACTTAACGAGTTAACGAGAAACTTGCTATAAATCGGTAGAAATTGGGTATGCTTGGGTTTAAGCTAATCCCTACTTAGTAATATTATTAGTCGGATCAAGTTGCCAGGGAGAGCAATTTAATGAACATGAATATGTAATATCTAATGAACGTAAAAATGCCGACCAATAGTCCTATTAAATCAAAATCTTCTTAGCTTTACTCAATTGTAATTTTTTTCATCACTTTGACCGAGCGTTCGGGCATTACTAATTGCTATTATGAACTAAAAACAGTTGACCGTAAATAATACTTTTAATTAGATGATCAACATAATGTATGTACCATTTTCGGTACCCACTCGTGTGTACTCATTGTAAAACAATTTTCTTTAATTTTACCAATAAGAGGGAACAAACAAATATCTCGTTACTTTCACACTGTTACAAAATAAATACTTTTAGGTCTGCAATACCGTCCGACGAATAATCTATACAAATAGACTTTAAAGCGATGCTATTCGTATAAGTCCTTAAGAGGGAGCTACAAGCCAAAAATATGTATATTCTTGGTATACCTTAAGCGTAAAGGAAACAACTTAAAAAACATTATTATAGCTAACATTATCTGTGACAGTTTCACTTGATTAACTTTTTTGCTTTCTTATAAAATTATTTACAAAATAAATAAAAACCAGTTTTGTGCTTGATATCAAATGTTTCTAGACTCTGTTTGTCAAGCGATTGTAATGCCTATTACCTACAATATAAGGTATACCAAGAATATACACATTTTTGGATTGTAGCTTCCTCTTAAATTTTGATTTACGCAAATTTGTTTTAAATTGTTTTCCTTGTTTTCCCCTACGCTCTTCATTTAATTAAAAACATCTACATAAAATTATTGAATTAGTATTATTTCGCAGTAAAACTAAATAAGGATGAGACGCGTTGCGTCGGTCGGTAGCATTGAAATTATTTGCGTTTGAGTGAACTTCAACTCACGTTAAAAGTAGAAAGAAGACTTTAAAACGTTTCTAATAATGATAATCACCTTAGCCTATCTATTACGTATGAAGATTGATGGTATCACTGCAGCTACAGTGTTGTCATAAACGATTTGGTACGTGTAAATTATGAACACCGGTTGGTTTCATAATGATCATTCGGTAGCGTTTTGGTTTCAAGTTCATTATGTGAACAACAGTCCTCTGAGGTAACAGACAGGTTTCTTGAGAAAGTGATTTAACTACTGCACAGTGCACTGTGTGGTTACGTACTTAGATAAGTGTTTACGAGTGTCGAGTGAATTTAAGCCTCTGAATATATTAAACTTTTTCTTACAGATTATTTAAACTTTGATCGCTTTAATTGTGAAAATAATGACGCGTATTTTATTGAATTGTTGCTAGGGCCGCTGTCGATCGTTCTATGAATGTATTTTGTTATGAATCGAACCAAAATGCAATGAAATCAATTAGACTCGAGCGGGTAATCTGGTATAATATAAAAAAATCTAATTGATTTCCAGATATGTAATCCAAAACTTGGACAGAATTTAAACAACACTACAGGAATATTATTAAAGAAGGGAAAATGTTTGTTTCTCTGTAAAACTCTCGAGGTCTGTGCATTTATTTTCTTTCTATGATTTCTAGGTCTAATTAAATATTGTTAGCTTTTAGCACCATATTCATAATATACATAGACTAGCTGACGTGTACCCGGCTTTGCTAGGGGACTTATGAATGGTTTGGAGTAATGTTTTGAGGTTGCGATGATCTTATAAGGTTTATACAGTGTTAGCAATGTAAGCGCCCGAAAATTATATTTTTACGTCCAGATTACAAAACATCGACTTTTCTCTAATTTCTATAAATATAATATGCAAATAATTTCTATATATATAAACGATCCGGAATTCCCTAAATGATAGTGAAACCCATAATTAAATTTGTTGCGAAGTTTAGAAGAACTGAGCGCACAAACAGACAGACGCGGATGGCGACTTTGTTTTTATAAAAATTTAGAGATAATTCATCGTCAACAAGACGAGACAAGATGCCGTATTATCTGTCTCATATTTGGGAACAGTTCAGTATGAAAATAAGACTTGGAAAAGGGGTTTTTAATACGTTAGAATATCAGAAAGAAAAACAGTCTTAAAATACAATTTGTCAAAATATGAGTAAAATATTCGTACTTCGCTTGCTTCTAAATAGGTCCAAATTACTGAAATAACACTTCGTCTCAACTTAATTAGTATAACGAACACGCACAAAATAGGTGACTACGATCTTAGTTTGGGTTGTTTAAATAATATTTTTGTATTTAGATTGAAGTGGAACCTTCCGGCAAACGTCATACGGTACTAACAAGATCAAACATGCCGTCAAAACGCGGGAATTTTTTAAACTTTTTCCACAAATTGGAACTTTTTACTATCTCCCCCGATGTAAAATTTTTTTTTTCAAATGTTTCATGTTTGTGTTTGAGCACAAAAATAATACCAACATATGAATTGTTCACCCACTAGCCTAACAATTAAAAATAGGTATATACATTATAAATGAAGATATTAAATGAATTCTGAAAGAGTAAACCGAAGACGCCGATATGAAAAAAAAATCTTTACATAAACGAATTATTAGGTATCCAAATATAATTGTTTGACACTTTCCTTAAATATAACTAAACTTATAATGGTTAACTTACATTTAAATGTGTATTTCACTGTTCACAGATCGAAACTCAAATGTTGTATGATGGTCCAAATATTTCCTTGACGTATTTATACGCCGGGTTCCCAAATACGAACGCGGTCAGTTTTTTTCCCCCAAGATTTCCTCGACCGATAATATCAATATCAATACGACGCACAATTCAGGAGGAACCGTATCAAATGTCAGTCTGTCTTCGATTTGGACACCTAGGCAACTAGTTGAAGAGAGACGTCGATAATGTCTCCCAATAATTCAAGAAATTCATTCGGATCCGTTTTTCAATCAACAGTCTAACAAGCGAAAGTAATTTTTAAATTATTTGATGTTCTTAAAAATAATGTCTCCTTTTATGTCTCATTAACTCATTATCAGATTCAGAAAAAAAATCATTAAATACATTTAATACGAATTGCACAATCGATTTCATAATTAGGTATCTAGATTCAGCTGTATTTTTTAATATTGATTCATTGAGTATATGTAGACAATATTCAAATGCAATGTAACCTTTGGAAAGAATAGACAATATCAAATATCTTGGCTTAATAATTGATAGAAATCTAAAATAGAACATTAATGTTACTATATTAGCAAACAAATAAAGAAAGTTAGCATACGTCTTCAAGACTCCAAGAAAGATATTGGACATAGTTACATTAAAAACTATATACTATTCGCTTGTTCAATCAATGCTTACATATAATGTTGCAAATTGGAGTTCTTGCCATAAGACTACCCTAAAGCCTTTAAATATTGCACAAAAAATAATATATAAGAGAAGCTTTTTGTATTCGTCAAAATTATTATATGGTGAAAGTAAAATCATGTCAATAAGGCAATTGTACATAATACAGGCTCTGTAATTTTTTTTAACAATATTGATGCTGCCAAAAGATCATAACAAGTGCGCAACACAAGATTGGGTTCTCATTTAATTTATCAGCCGGTGAATATCAGAACATCCTTTGGACAAAGGAGTTTGTCTTACAAAGCTCTGGTGCTTTATAATATGCTCGGTGAAAATATAAAAACTATAGGTTCGTTGAATCTATTCAAGAAAATGGTAAAAATTCCGTACTGGCTGAGAGTGGTGATGTTTGTTGGATTGCCCATGTCGTGGCTTTCATGCTGTCATGAATCACCTTAGGAGCCCCATATTCGATGTGATCCATCTGTGTGTGTGTGTGTGTTATGTGATGTACTCATTTGATTGAATATACTTGTAAAGCTGCTCATCTCGAAACAGGAATTTCATAGTGAGATAAAAGCAGCGGACGAAAAAAAAATATATAGAAGTAGCAACGTGTTTTATTTAATTTAATATTACTTTATTATGCTTAGTAATTTGGTCCGAACCTTGTCTCGGAGACAAAATGATAATTTGGCCCCAGACCTTGAAAGGTTGCCCATGCCTGGTTTAGACAAATAGGAAAAGTTTTGAAATAACTTATTTTTATATAATTAGTTGTCTCTCATAACCCAGTGTTATTACGAAATTTTCACACGAGTTGAAAACAAATTAGATGCTAAATATCCAATTCGCCAATGATTTTGTTTATTCTGTACTCTTTAAGATAAAAAAATTAACGGTATAAAGATCTAACGATGGCAAAAGGCGAGCTTGACTAATGGAGAGAGACTGAGATGACCGATAGACTGAAATGACCGACGTACTGAAATGACCGACAGACTGAGATGACCGATAGAATGAGATGACGGATAGACTGAGATGACCGGCAGACTGAGATGAGTGACAGACTGAGATGACCGCCAAAACGGGAGCTGTTACTTATTTGCGGTATTTATGTCGAGAATGTGGATTGCAACCTTTCAGAAAGAAGAGATGTAATAGGTTAAATTACCAACTATTAAAACCAAAAACCAGGTTTTAAAAATCTTAATAGTTACAGGAAAAACAATAAAAAAGTCTCTGTTCATTTAACACTGAAGGTTGTTCTATTTCCGGAGTTTGTCTCAACTCTCTTAGTCAATAAAGGATTTAACAAAACACTCTGTACTTTATTATGATTGTTATCCCGAGCTTGAGGTTGCCACCTGATCTATTGTCCTATTACTAACGCCATCTACGACTAACCTAATTCACTAATCTAGTGCCACCTATGAGTGTGCTCATATACTAATATCAAGGATATTAAATTGGTTAACTATCAGAATATACAATATTAATATAAAATAAAATTGATAATTCTTGATTTGTAACGTAATTTTTTTTGTTTCAAATTTAAAAAGCTGTAATTGAAAAGCATATTGATAAACCGACCCGTCCAAATCCATAGAAACGAAACACAGCCAACACTAAATAATGACGCAGGCCTAACTTCTGGTAGCAATTTTGCACAGTGTTACATTTGCATACGCAGTAGAGTGAGTCGAGTACCCAGTACTAGTACAGCAATAGGTACAGACTTCAACTAGAGTTCGTAGCATTACCTCTGATTGCAATCAATGATCCTATATCGGCCCGTGCTGCATTCGGAACAAAGAAGTGAGAATTCCGCGTAAACTAGTTTGCAGCGAGTTAGGCAGCTAGCACCCAGACCAGACCGCACCACCTTCAATATATTTATATTCGGTTACGTAAATTTTATGCATTCTTTCGAGGTAAGCGTAGAATGCAATTAAAAATTCTTAGAAATTGTCAGTTTAATTTATTATTAATTTTGTATCATTATTATTATTAGTGTTGGTTCAATCATTTTATATTTCATTGCCAGCAACCCGGGTATATATATATACATTTACGTTACCCGCCTTACTAGACAATGGTAGTTCTGAAATAATCTACTGGTAATATGCCATGCAGTGCTTTATCCGTTAGCCTACGCTTTGTACAGCGATAATGTTAATTTATTAAGAATCTCTTGAAATTATTGGTAATTCCGGTAAAACGGGATTGCAGGCCTTACGAATTAACGGGTTTCCTGATAAACTTTTATAACAATGTTGGAACACGTATTTATGAAAATCCGAATATTTTTGTAATACAACGAAATTTTTTTGTATCATTCATTAATAATAATAATAATATTGTGATAATAAGGATTTGTGTCATTTATTAAGGCAAATCGATAAAATATTCCTAAATTGATGTTTTATTTCTGTTCATTTAATGTGAAGACAAAACCCGTTTCTCCAAAGGAGGAAGCGCAACACGGCATGATACCCCAAAAATAATCAAGATAATCACATATAATCAATCACAGCTCGTGAAAATCTCAAGTAATATCTCTAATCTATTTGTGTTTGACAAACTTGACTGTGATGCTGCCTGGACTTGAGAAAAGTACGCACACTTTCTCAGAATATGACCGTTTGAGTGTATAAACAAAATAGTTTTTTATTACAAGTTTAAATAAAAGATAACGGTATGAAATATAAACACTGAAAAGTAAACTCGTATGGGTACCTAATAAATGAATTAATAATGAGATGTCACTGATCGAAAAAAGACAAAAATACACATTATTCCACTATCAGTGACTACTAGTTAATAATTTAATTAATACCCGACGCACCTGTAAATAGGTACCTACCCAATTACTAAGTAATTTGACAATGGTCGTCTTGCAGACAAAAGGGTTGACACGCGTTAAAAAATATATTAATATCAAAAAATTATAATTAGTTCAGAAAGTTACTACTAGTTACTAAAGTTACTAACTGCGATCACAAAAAGTCTGAATTGTCGACAAATCAGTTCCAATTTTAAAAATGACAAATTAAACTGTTTTTTAAAAATTATTTTATTATTATAGGTTGGTACTTTAATTACTAAAAAACACTAAGGACGGGTTGTTTCGGAGAATTTGAACAATTCATCAAATTTCAACGTTCATTTTCGGGGTCTGTGAAAGTCCTATGCAAGTTCTGTTAATATATCATTATAGGTTGTTGGCTTGACAGAACTGAAATAAAAACAAAACTTGAAAAAATCTTTTGCGGAACTGGAAAATGAACGTTGAAATTTGATGAATTGTTCAAATTTTCCGAAACAACCCGTCCTTAAGAAATGTTTTCTGAAGAACTAAAATTTTTGAAAAAGAAGCTTAAATTCAAGATCCAGAGTTCATTAAACCCGAGGTAGTGACAGATACAGAACCGAAATTATTATTTTTGAGTACGTAAGTTGACCATGAAACCGACTTCACTAAAATTTATTTTTATAATTTTCTTTTAAACATTTTTTGTCGTTGTTCTTGTTGTTTACTTCTGCTGGTTTATTATTGACAGGCGTGACAGCCGTGTCGTCCTTAGAACGCATTATCAAACTATCAATCAATAAAAAACAAATACAAAACATTATTGTTGTTGCGATAAGGTCACAACTTTTAGTCATAATTGATTGAGTTGATTTGAAAGAAAACCGATGTCGTATTAGGCCCCAAACAAACCAGAACAAAAGAGTTTATTTTTTATTTTATTTATTAATTTTATTTTAGCCTTTTGTACATAAAGGTTTAGTCTAATTTATCATTAACATTTGAAATTTTTTATTATTTTAATTAATATGGCTCTATAATCCAGCTTAAACTATCAATTCGTTTTCGGCAGCCCATTATAATATTGTTAACTATTTTGTGTATTGACTTTGTCCTTTTTTGATAGCCTAATTTCGTTTGCACGTTTTTTTTTACATTAGCTCCACACAGAAGGCCCTTAGTACATTCCCTTAGGGCAGAGATGGGCAAACTTTTTAAGGAAAGGGCCTGATAAAATAAAAAAATATCTAGGCGGGCCGGAAAAAAAATTTAATAAAATAATTTTTTATAAGTGATATAAGTACTTTATTTTTTAATTCTTACATCAAGCATAATATTGAGTACATTTATATGCTAAAATGGTAAAAAAGTTAAAAAAAAAGATTATTCTTTAGAAGAGTATGAAGGCGTATGTGACAGATAAAACTGTGGCTGAGCTTCTAAAAGTTTATCATAATCTGGTAAAAACTTGGATGGGCTGATTCGCAGTAGTGAAGCTAAATGGTGGTCAGTCAATCGGTTTCTAACACTGTTTTTGCGAAGCTTCATAGTAGAAAACACCTGTCCACAGATGTAGGAAGATTCAAACGTCGCAATTATCTTCTGAGCATGAGATTTCAGGTTTGGGAAACTTGATTTTGACAGGGCCTTGTAGAACTCAATTTTGGAAACGTTGAGAAACAGTTGCTTCAATTCAGTGTTACATTGCAACTCAATCAATTCGAGCTGCAATTCTGGTTTGACTGATTCACAATCCATATTAAATGGCATGCTAAAAATGTCCAGGTCCTGTTCTATAACTTTGAAGTATTGGAATCTTCGTTCAAATTCTTCATAAAGATATTTCACGCTTTTCTCATAGTTCTTAAGTTGGTCCTCCCTAACTGCAATAGTTTTTAGTCTTGGAAAATGGGTAAAGTCTTTCTTGACTAGTTGTTTAGAAAATAGATTCAATTGCATTTTGAAACTCCTGATATGACCCCAAATATTATTGATTAATTGATTTCTTCCCTGGAGTTTAAGGTTCAATTTATTGATGTGACTGAGAAGATCTGTAAAAAATGCAGTCTGAAAGCCATACAATATCTTTCATATGCATTCGCCATGCTACCGATCTGCAAAGCGCGAGGTTGTGTGCAAACTAATATTAGATGCAATAATACCGTACTTAAAACACAATGAGAAGGAAACCGTTAAGTATTCTATTCTATCTACGTAGAAAATACATTTTGTTCAATTGGTAAATTGTGGTAGGGTTATTCAAAACAATGTCGCGGGCCGGATTGACTAGCCTGGCGGGCCGGACTTGGCCCGCGGGCCGTACTTAGCCCATCACTGCCTTAGGGTGTAAATTATTTTTGGGGATGCTGTGTGGAGGGGCTTTTTAGGAAAAGGAAGGAGAGGATGTTCTGGGTAAAAGAGGGTGGATAGGAATCTAAGGGTCAATGTGTCCAGGAGTGATGTATGAATCCATCTCTCCCACTGCGATTCAAGGCGATGTGTCGCGAGAGTACGGCTGGAGAAGTCCCGCCGATCCGGCCCGCCACGCAGCAGGTGGGAAAACGCATCCACCGCCAAGACTTAGACCAACCTTAACCCGGGCATCCCTGCTAGCCACGAAACGTAACAAACCACATGAGTGACCTATGGCAGGGGTGTTGGTTTCCGAGGCGGCGGTACCCATACCCGCCTGCCAAATTGTTCTTGTATTATGTCTGTGAATGTCCTTGTAGTATTTGATTTTCTTCGAAAAGTATTTTGATAGTGGGTTGTTTATTATTTTATGTATGAATATCATCGTTTTCAAGGTCATCTGTTTCACTGTTAGCCAAATTAGTTTCTTCAACATTATTATTATCATTGCCTTATTCTGGAGGATTTGCAACTTATTTTGTTCTCTGTCATTACATAAGAAAATAATTGTCGAGCAGTAGTAAAAATGAGGAGCAATAATGAAGTACTTCTAGAAAGAATTTCTCCAGAAGTGGGGAAAAGTTCACCTTAATTTGGGCACACGGACACGCCCTCTTCACACTTCGATCGGCTTATCTCTTCAGTGGTACAGACAATATTGACCGTATCGCAAATAGTAATGTTGTGCGTGTGTATTATTTGTTTAACTCAAGAACCGTCAGACGTCAAGAGAAAGTTCCTCGGATAAGCCGACGCGACGTGTCATATTCACGACAGTAAATTTATTCTGACGAAACGTTTTCTACAGTAGTTACCAGCGTACTTCATTTTACCAATATTCAATGTGCGTGCGCTCAGGACCGGATCAAGTACCTTCTTCAGAAAATAATGAACAACATCAAAGAGATAATGCATCATCAATTAAATCATATATTTGAATCGGTTCACGTCAAGAGATGGAGGAACAAACGAGTGGTCAGCAAGCGTAAATCTTTATATAAAACTACTCGTAATAAATTACTTTATTTCATTTAAATTAACGCAAATAATTAAATTCATTGGTTAAATTATTAGCTAAAAAAATATTATACAAAGAAAGGCACAATATTCCATACTTCTATCAAAGTCTCAAAATTCTTTCAGTGAGAGCAATTCTGTGGTACAAATATTATATTTCAGCACATAAATAACCCCTTATATATAAACAGGCTAGAACACAATCATAATACTCGTTTTAACTTTAATGAAGGACTTATTGTACCTAAGCATACAAATAAATATGGACAAAGACCTTTAAACTATATGATTCCCAGTTGTTTTAATATGTTACCCCCTGAAATTAAAAACTGTGCCCAAAACAAACAATTGGTGAACTTACTGAAGACTTGGCGCACTGAAAGAATTAATTTGTGTTAGCTTACAGTGATATATTATTCTAAAGACTTTTAAAATTGTTATTTATGTTTTTCATAATTTTCTTTTTACTATATTTCTGTAAATTTTTTTGTTTTATAATTTAAAAAATGTAACTGTAAACTCACTATAATAAGATTTATAATGTAAAGAACCCGGTAGACAAACTGCTAAAAAATAGTTTATCGGGACTTGTTTGCCTTTGTAAAGTGTGTAACATATTTAAAAATATATATTTTTATTCCCAACTAAATGAATGGGATATGTAATTAAATTTATCAGTAGAAGTTAGCACTATTTACAGCAAAAAATTAGATGGGAACGAGATGATTCATTATAATACTCGTACGTACAAAAAATAATACAAAGCAGAGAGAACAGCAGAAAAAAGTATTGATACCTGCCTAGCATAAATAGCAAAAGTCAACATTATAAGAAAAGTAATTTATGTTAAAAATAAACATAAAAAGTAAATTTCTTTGTATATAATAATATTAAAAAAACAAAAAAACGATTTGAATTCAAGAGAGAAATAAATGAAAATAAACGGAATTGAATTTATTTCTAAGCCTATGTAGCCTTTGGACTGTAATATAGAGTGTTGTGTAATATTATCACACTTCGATGGCTTAGAGATAAAATATTGTATCTCCATAAACACACTGAGAAAACTTCAAATTGAAAATTTGCAAACCTTGGAGAATTAAATTTCGCGATTTAAAAATTAGTTTTTTTTTTTTTGAATGATAAACTAATGTTTATAAGACAAGGTTTTATGCATAGCACAAAGGATAACAAATAATTATAAATAATAATTAGTCGCCTGAAATATTAATACAAATTGAAAATATCTTCCGAGTAAAAATAAATGCCGCCAACGGGAATTGAACCCGTGCCTTCTGATGTCCGGTCAGATGCTCTGAAACCACTGAACTATGTCGGCCTATTTCCAACCCGCCAAATGATTCAATATGTACTAGTACCTCAATCAACAATTACTGTTTATTTGTTCCTATTATATTTAATTATTGCTTATAATTATTAAGAAGATACAATATCTGTGCTAATAAAAACGTTGCCAGGAGGATTTACAAAATATTTTAATATGTTTATATAGTTGGTACGAACTTTATGTTTAGGATATGCAATATTTGAACACATAACTCATTATCGACAAAAATAGGAGATAGAATATTTTAACTCTAATCCACCGACATGATCTGCTTAGCTCTGCGGAGAAAAATGGCGTAGTTATTGGTTG
This sequence comes from Hesperophylax consimilis, assembly GCF_061612785.1. Taxonomy (NCBI): domain Eukaryota; kingdom Metazoa; phylum Arthropoda; class Insecta; order Trichoptera; family Limnephilidae; genus Hesperophylax; species Hesperophylax consimilis. The sequence goes on from NC_142848.1 coordinate 34,981,624, forward strand.
ATTCGGTATTAGAGTAAATAAATTTATTTGTAGCAAAGTTTGCACCAACTTTGTACCATGCTCTTTAAATAAGTTAGCATTAATTTGCAACAGCACGCTGAATTAGGTTGCTTCCAAGATCGAATGCAGCTAAGATTAAAATATAGATTTTTTTTACCCACTGTATGTGAACAAGACATCCGATATTTAAATCGATCATTAATTGAACAAGACGTCCAATTTTTAAATCGAATATCAACTGAACAAGATATCCGAACAAGTTTCGTTTTTTGTAGAATGACTGTGGTGTGACGTAATATCAACTTTGCAGATAAACAAGTTGATATTATCAATGGTGACCAGATCACTCAGCAAAATGACAATTCAACACAACTTCAAAAAGTGACATGAAGTCGTTAAAAGAGATGAAACAAAACTAGGTTAAATAGGTTACGTAGGTTAGGTTAGTTTTTTCATCTGTTTTGAATTGTCGTTGCGTTGAGTTATCATGGAACCATTGATAACTATTTATTTTTAATATTTTATATCCCGTGGTTATTAACGGGTCTACGCTAGTGTTATATCAAAAAGCAAGTTCTCTGATACTGAGAAAAAAATGTTTGCAAAAGATAAACAATCACGATTTTTCAGATTTCACTAAACTCTCGACACCTGACCTATTGTACCCAATATTAATGAAATAATCACCACTGCGATAGTGTGTAGGTATTTATAACGCGTTCTCGTAAACAAAACATTAAAAATAAACCACCACTCTGATTTATAATAATCAAACATGAATAATTTATTAGGTATTAAGGTGTGGTTTATATTTTTATTGCCCTTACTCCAAATACAAGTACCTAGGGTCAATAAAATGTGTCCTCCGTTTCTACTATATTATGTATAAATTTAGTTATACTAGTATGCCAATGAGTTATCGAGAAATACGAGTTCCTGGATATGTTATGATCGTTACCAAGTCATGAACAAAGTTGGCGTAATTGTTCGGAGAATTGTTCCAACGGTGTCAACTGCACAAAGAAATATCAATATTATCTCGACCGGTTCACATCAGCTGACGGGAAAGAACCAGTGTGAGTCATACAGATTTCAGAAACAACATGTCAATTATTGCATACATAATACGAGGCGTATCCAGAAAGTAAGTGTACTGAATTTTTGTAGGTTACAAATCTTTTTATTGAAACAAAAAAATTACATGGTTACCGTAGTACATATGTAAGCTATTTTTAGACATAGTCGCCATTCCTCTCAATGCAGGTGGTGAAGCGGGGTATCAATTTTTTATGGCTTCCTCGAAGAAGTTTCCCGCCAACCCCTTCGTCCACTTCTCCACCTCCTCCTTTACCTCCTCGTCGGTTGAAAACCTTTTTCCACCCATGTACAGCTTCAGGGAGGTAAAGAGATAATAATCTGAAGGTGCTAGGTTAAGGGAATGCGCGGGGTGGTTCAGGATATCCCATTTAAACGAAGCAAGCAGTTCCTTCGTGGCGTTGGCCGTGTGTGGTCTGGCATTGTCATGCAGCAGGCTGACTCCCTTTGTCAGCATGCCTCTCCTCTTGTTATGAATCGCCTTCCGCAATTTTTTTAGGGTCTCACAGTATCTCGCAGAGTTGATGGTCTCCACTTGAGGCAGATATTTAATCAAAATTATGCCTTGACAGTCCCAAAACACGGATGCCACGATTTTCTTGGCTGAAATTGTGGTTTTGAACTTTTTGGTGGAGGGTGAAGAGGTGAGAACCGTTTTTAAACTCGCGATACCACTTGTACACACTCGTACAATTCATAGCTTTATCACCATATGCAGTTTTAACCTCATTATAAACTTTAAACGGAGGTTTTTCCTTCCAAACGAGATAACGGATGACGCCGCGTATTTCGCATTTGGCGGGAGATTGGATTGACATTTTTCACGAAACGTGTTGTCGCGTTGACACTTCTCAACGTACTGACTTTGAACAGGTCTCGTTGCGGAGGGGAAGAGTCAGGCTACACGTAAGTGTAGCCAACATATCGAAAATAAAATTCATTCGGTTGTGAGAGCCTCAGTACACTTACTTTGTGGATATGCCTCGTATATAACATTATTCTTCTTCTTCTTTCGTATGGTGGGGGGTCAGAGGGGGACATCTAGATCTGCGAGCCATTTTAGGGCCTCAGGCGTCGCCATGTGGACCTCATCAATCCCGCCGGGGAATGAATGGAGCGGGCATTCGTTATATTATATATACATTATATAACATTAAAACTCTACGACTGAGACTGTCGGCGAGTCCTCGATGATTCGGGTATTTATTCTACGGAGCGTCTTTAAATTGACGAATAATGAAAACGAATAATAATGTATTGATCAGAGTTCAAAGATGTTATTAATGTATACTGTAAGAAACGCAAAGAAATACGCATCTCAGTATAGAACTATAAACTAATTAATTAAAATAAATAATTTTGATATCTAATTTATCCCTTGTACGAATTGTTTCCACAATCAGTTCTATTTTTTTTAAATGACACTTAAATTCAAAGCAAATCTAAGTTCTGAAGTTTATTGAACCGGAGTTATAGACAGAATCACAACCCCAATTTCTTTATTTGAAATTTGATTTAGTTTTCTTTTATGAATTAATGCATATCTTGAATGCTGAAATTAATCTACTTCCCGACTTCCGATCAAGCTGAAACTCGACAGATAGAGGTCCTACCCTATTTTGATTTGGCTTAGTCGTTAGCGCGGTTGACTCCAGTCCTTGGGAAGGCAGGTTCAATCCCCAGTTAAACCAAAATAAATGTATCATAATAAAATAAAAATACTACCGATTGTTTTTAATTAATAATATGTATATAATTGCTGATTATTTGTGATTGAAGGAGCTCATACAACCCCAATATGTATTTTTAAATAAGCTTTAAGACAAGGCCAATTTATATTTGTTTTGAGAAGTTCTATGTTGACGGCAAGTATTTGTGTATATACCATATTTATTCGGACACCCAAAGAAAACCGGGATCTACATACAGTTATTGTTATTACATCTCGTTTACAAAATAAATAAAAATATTGTAATTAATTCACAAAAAAACGAATTAAGTCGGGTTCTAAAAATAACCAATATTTAGAGAAAATGATGATCATATACAATATTGTCAAAGGTTGTGTTACACAACCTTGTGTGATACACGCTTCAACAACGCATTGAAATTATTAAAATTCACTTGAGTGAATCAAATGCAAATCATCTTGAGTGATGAGGCCCATTTCCACCTCGGTGGCTTCGTCAAAAAGCAAAATTGTCGCATCTGGGGCTCGGAAAACCCAATAGTTATTGTTGAAAAACCTTTTTATCCTCAACGTGTGACTGTTTGGTGCGGTTTATGGTCCGGCGGAGTCATTGGACCTTACTTTTTCGAAAATGAGGCTGGAGCGACAGTTACGGTGAATGGATTGCGCTATTGAGAGATGATTAATATTTTTTTTATGGCCGAAATTGGATGGTATTGATCTGGATAACGTTTACTTTCATCAAGACTGCGCTACGTGCCACACAAGAAACGAAACCATTGATCTTTTACGATTGAATATCAAAATAACACCTCTAATTGGAAAACCCTGTATAATTGTACATAAGACCTTAAAGATTTGCTGTGAAATGTGGTCATAGAATTGTATTGAGAACAGAGACTTCTGAGAGAAAAAATGTTTTATTTAGTATACGATAAAAGCGTTTTGAGTCTCAAGTGGTTTAATTTTAAACATTTTAGATCGGTTATAAAAATAGTATTCTCCAAATTAACCATTCATTATTATAGCACCGCAATTATAAGCAATAAAACTTATTTGGCAAAAACTTGGAGTAAATTAATATTAGCACCAATAAAACCAGTTTGTATATTGGTGAATTTAATATTATGCCAACTAGTGGTGGTGATGTTTTTACCAGCTGATTCTCAGAAATTGCTATGTTCATAATATGAGTGCAAACTTTATTCCACACGGGTACAAAAACAAAGATTCCCACCAAAACGATAATTATAGCAGAATACGTAAAACATAATGCAGCGTGTCCGGGGGTAAGTGCACAAACTTCGGGAGGTGATTCTACATGATGGTAGAGGTAAAAAAAAAAAATCCAAAATTTCTAAAAAAATTTTTTTTAGAAATTTGGAAAACATTTGCGTTGCCCAATGGGTCCGCAAGGAATTGACACAAAGTCTTTAAACTAGAAGATATATTATCCATAAAATTATCAATGAATTTAATGATTGTTCTCCCCTTTTGTCTGAAATTAATTTTAAAGTCCCAAACTCGAGAACTAGAA